>NW_028159598.1:20000-171723 GCF_964263955.1 Coregonus lavaretus
AGTCGTGCAGGTTTTAACTTTTGGATTTAGCCATTTGGATCAAGCTCAATCTGTGGAGCTGGATTTGCGATCCACTATTCAGAGGTTGGGAGCGCTGATCCCTGGCCTCTCTGGGTTTCACTTTCAATCAATCTCCATTTCTCATGACCAACCCTGACAGAGATCTTGTGTAAGATTCAGAAAACCTGTAGAATTCACCACAAAAGGTCTCAGTATGTAACAAGACAGCACTTTACTTCTTGCTATGAGAGAGAGCGAAAGAGTGTGTGCATGTTTGTATACGTGTGTGAAATGTGCAATGTGTATGATGCAACACAACTAAAATCCAAGCAGAGATAGCGTACAAATATTCCAGCCACACGAAACTACCAAGACGAAGATTGAATGTGATCGACATTCTGCAGTAAAACGTGCAGAGATCAATACGAACAGTTATGAACTTGATATAATCAATCTCATGTTATCAGGCCATAGGAATACAACCATATGAATCTGTCTCTCTGTGGGCAGAGACTTTACGGGTGATGGATAGAGTTTCAAATTGGATTCCATCTCTCTCTCTCTCTCTCTTTCCTCCATTCCACTCCTCCATCCCACTCTTCCCTTCTTCTCTATGGTGAGTTGCAATGGACCCTGGGGGTTTGACTTTCCTGAGCTATGGGCAGAGTCAGAGATTGACAAAACACAGACAGAGAGAAAGAGAGAGTGACAGAAAGAGAGAGCGAGAGGGGGTCCTATATGTATGAGCTTATGGTTGGAAAAGAAGTAGTAACAGCCTGAGCTGATGAAAACACAGCAGCCTTTTAGCGCAGGCAGTAAAGAGGCCACTGCCAAACACACATTGGGGTCCTCGTAGGGCTGAGAGATGAAGCCTTGTTATCTCTCATTGAGTTCATGTGGACCAGATATAAGCGAGTTCATACCTCACCTCCCTCAGGCACAGACAGTGCATACATACAGTGGGGAGAACAAGTATTTGATACACTGCCGATTTTGCAGGTTTTCCTACTTACAAAGCATGTAGAGGTCTGTAATTTTTATCATAGGTACACTTCAACAGTGAGAGGCGGAATCTAAAATCTTCTGGATCCAAAAATCCAGAAAATCACATTGTATGATTTTTAAGTAATTAATTTGCATTTTATTGCATGACATAAGTATTTGATCACCTACCAACCAGTAAGAATTCCGGCTCTCACAGACCTGTTAGTTTTTCTTTAAGAAGCCCTCCTGTTCTCCACTCATTACCTGTATTAACTGCACCTGTTTGAACTCGTTACCTGTATAAAAGACACCTGTCCACACACTGAATCAAACAGACTCCAACCTCTCCACAATGCCCAAGACCAGAGAGCTGTGTAAGGACATCAGGGATAAAATTGTAGACCTGCACAAGGCTGGGATGGGCTACAGGACAATAGGCAAGCAACTTGGTGAGAAGGCAACAACTGTTGGCGCAATTATTAGAAACTGGAAGAAGTTCAAGATGACGGTCAATCACCTTTGGTCTGGGGCTCCATGCAAGATCTCACCTCGTGGGGCATCAATGATCATGAGGAAGGTGAGGGATCAGCCCAGAACTACACGGCAGGACCTGGTCAATGACCTGAAGAGAGCTGGGACCACAGTCTCAAAGAAAACCATTAGTAACACACTACGCCATCATGGATTAAAATCCTGCAGCGCACGCAAGGTCCCCCTGCTCAAGCCAGCGCATGTCCAGGCCCGTCTGAAGTTTGCCAATGACCATCTGGATGATCCAGAGGAGGAATGGGAGAAGGTCATGTGGTCTGATGAGACAAAAATAGAGCTTTTTGGTCTAAACTCCACTCGCCGTGTTTGGAGGAAGAAGAAGGATGAGTACAACCCCAAGAACACCATCCCAACCGTGAAGCATGGAGGTGGAAACATCATTCTTTGGGGATGCTTTTCTGCAAAGGGGACAGGACGACTGCACCGTATTGAGGAGAGGATGGATGGGGCCATGTATCGCGAGATCTTGGCCAACAACCTCCTTCCATCAATAAGAACATTGAAGATGGGTTGTGGCTGGGTCTTCCAGCATGACAACGACCCGAAACACACAGCCAGGGCAACTAAGGAGTGGCTCCGTAAGAAGCATCTCAACGTCCTGGAGTGGCCTAGCCAGTCTCCAGACCTGAACCCAATAGAAAATCTTTGGAGGGAGCTGAAAGTCCGTATTGCCCAGCGACAGCCCCGAAACCTGAAGGATCTGGAGAAGGTCTGTATGGAGGATTGGGCCAAAATCCCTGCTGCAGTGTGTGCAAACCTGGTCAAGACCTACAGGAAACGTATGATCTCTGTAATTGCAAACAAAGGTTTTTGTAACAAATATTAAGTTCTGCTTTTCTGATGTATCAAATACTTATGTCATGCAATAAAATGCAAATTAATTACTTAAAAATCATACAATGTGATTTTCTGGATTTTTGTTTTAGATTCCGTCTCTCACAGTTGAAGTGTACATATGATAAAAATTACAGACCTCTACATGCTTTGTAAGTAGGAAAACCTGCAAAATCGGCAGTGTATCAAATACTTGTTCTCCCCACTGTACATGGGCGCAGTGCGAAGGGACAAACACACACGGGTCCTATATATGTACATAGGACACGTGTGTGTGCATGTGTGTGTAAAGCACCCCTGTGCACCGAGACACTAGCCTGAATGCAAAACAAAGACTTCTCTGCCTTACCGTAACCAATAAATCAAAACGTTTCCCAAGTTGTTTATTCAGCACTCGGTGTGTCAATCATTTTGACCTAGCGCCGAGTGGATATCTATTTGTGGAAAATCATAGAAGAGAAAGAAACGCAGGGCTTGTTGTTGCCTCTATGAGGATGAGCTGCATTTTTTCGTCGCATTTCTCTGGGCCAATGTTGTTCCCTTTCCTCCCTATTGACAAATCCAATTAACTTGACATGGACATTACAGCGCCTGTATACCATGCCAAAATCTGCGATGCCAGCCTCGGTTGGCGCAGGATGGGTGCCCACTGCCCAGGATGGATGCCAGGCTCGGGGCAGGGCAGGGAGGCAGCGTGGCAGATGGGCACCCTGGTGGATGGGCCCTGGCATGGTGCGTCTGCTCTGCAGCGATAGATAGAGCGCTCGGACCCCCTCCACGGCTGGCACTGCCAGCTCACAGACGTGGGCAGTGCCAACTACTGCATCGCTCCTCTCTGCTTTCTGTCTACGCCACAATCACTGTTCTGTCTCTTCGTCTTCTCTGACCTCCCTTACATACCCTCACTCTATACCCCTTCAATGAACCCATCTGCCCTTCCATACTCTCACCCACTTCCCCTCTTCTTGCCAACTTACAGGCCGAGGGCAGTGCCAACTGTCTGGTCAGGCTTCAACTCTGTTCCTGTCTCCTCTGGTCTCCCCACCTTTTCCTATATGGTGTCCCTCCATCTATCCATCTCTGACCCCTTCTGCCCTGCCAGGCCTTACCCACCTCCCTCCTGCTGCTTCCTTCCCTCAGACCTCTCTCTCTCTCTCTCTCTCTCTCTCTCTCTCTCTCTCTCTCTCTCTCTCTCTCTTCCTCTCTCTCTCTCTCTCACACACTTCCCCTCTCTCTCTCTCTCTCTCTCTCTCTCTCTCTCTCTCTCTCTCTCTCTCTCTCTCTCTCTCTCTCTCTCTCTTCTCTCTCTCCTTCCCTGCTCTGTTCTCCTCCCCTGTATTATGTGAGCCAGGACTCTTCACAGTGAGTCTGTGGGATAATGAAGCCCTTGACCGAACCACCCTGCAGGCCTACTTGTTGGCTCCCTACCAAGGGTGTGAGTATGAACTCCCCATAGCCCCCTCGCTTATCTCTCCCACCGTCACGCCTCTGGAAGCCTCATTGAAAATCTCTTCTCGAGGTTTAGGAAATCTGAACACAACAACATTCCTCCACTTTGTCTACCAAGTTTGTCCTAGACCATCCTAGGTCTCACTGCTAAGATTGATCTCAATAGGTTTTATGAACTCCAGTCCACGTGCACTGAACGGTGAGTTGCATTAGGATTGTTCCAAGATGGCATAGCAGTGCGGTCGTGTTCTCTTGTGTGTCCATGTAAATAGCCTGTTTTTTGTATTTTTTTTGTATTTTACGTATATATTTCCCTATCACACTTTTCATCCTTCTACTAAATATACTTTCCTGCAACCCGCCTCACTCAATGTAGAACGGATTCTATTATTTACTCACCTTTATCTAGAATCTCCAGTTGAAACTAGCCAGCCAGCTAACTAGCTACTTGCTATTAGCCACCGTTAGCGGTATTCACCCAGAACATCGGATTTTCTGCCGGAATAACTGAATCACTGGACCTTAACACCGGATCGTAACTAGCTAGCCGCAACCGAATGGATGTTGAATGGATGTTGCTGTAGGCTAATCACCACTTCCCCCGAAGCAAGCATCAGTTAGCCTCGAGCTAGCCTCGAGCAGGCCCATATCTCGGCTATCTACCTCTCTGTCTACCGGACGGGAGTAGCCAGCTAACCAGCTAACTAGCTACTTGCTATTAGCCACCGTTAGCGGTTTTTCACCATTGTCCGTGGCCTGCACTACCTACCAGCCAGCTCTAGCCTGGACTATTATCGGCCAGTCTGCACTGTCTGCACAGCGCGTTATCGACCCAGAACCTATCAGATTTTCTGCCGGAATCACTGAATCACTGGACCTTTAACACTGGATAATCGCAACTAGCTAGCTGCAACCAAATGAACGTTGTTGTTGGCTAATCAGCCTTGAGCTAGCCTTGAGTCAGGCACATCTCCCGGCTATCTACCTCTCTGTCAACCGGATGGGACCTCCTAGAGTCGACACGGAGCCCTGCCGTTCCATCACGACTGGTCTGCCGACGTAATCGTCTGTGGTTTCAACAGGCTTCCCGTTGCGACGACCACGAAGATCCATCTGCTAGCCCCGGCCCGCTAGCACACGCAAACGACAGCCGTGCTTCCTGGTCGCTGTGCTGTAGTACCAATTCGAACTGCTCTCGGACTCACATATTGCTGTTCACTGGACCTTATGATCACTCAGCTGCACAGCTGATGCCTGCTGGACTGTTCCTTTACACGGTACCCTGTCCTGTTAATCTGTTTAGCCTCAGCCCAAACTTTATCGCCATTACCAGTTGTTGTCTTAGCTCTCTCTAATAACACCTGTGATTGCTTTATGCCTCTCTCCCATGTCAATATGCCTTGCCTATTGCTGTTCCAGTTAGTTCTTATTATACAATTTCACTGTAGAACCCCAAGTCCCTCTCAAACTGCCTCAAATAGTTCCTTTGTTCCACCCCCCATACACACCGAGACCGGCTCAATCGGTGCCTCCAGTGATGCTATCTCTTTCATTGTTACCCAACGCTTAGGTTTACCTCCACTGTACTCATATCCTTCCATATCCTTGTCTGTACATAATGCCCTGAATCTATTCTACAACTCCCGGAAATCTGCCTCCTTTATTCTATGTACCCAACGCACTAGAAGACCAGTTCTTAAAGCCTTTAGCCGTATCCTTATTCTAGTCCTCCTCTGTTCCTCTGGTGATGTAGAGGCTAACCCAGGTCCTGCAGCCCCCAGTATCACTCCTACTCCCCAGGATCTATCATTTGTTGACTTCTGTAACCGTAAAAGCCTTGGTTTTCTGCACGTTAACATCAGAAGCCTCCTTCCTAAGTTTGAATTATTCACTGTGTTAGCACACTCCGCCAACCCTGATGTTCTAGCAGTGTCTGAATCCTGGCTTAGGAAGGCCACCAAAAATTCTGAAATGTCCATCCCCAACTACAACATTTTCCGTCTAGATAGAACTGCCAAAGGGGGTGGAGTTGCAATCTACTGTAGAGATAGCCTGCAGAGCTCTATCATACTATCCAGGTCTGTGCCCAAACAGTTTGAGCTTCTACTTCTAAACATCCATCTTTCCAGAAATAAGTCTCTCACTCGCTTGCTACAGACCCCCCTCAGCCCCCAGCTGTGCCCTGGACACCATATGTGAATTGATTGCCCCGCATTTATCCTCAGAGTTCGTACTGCTTGGTGACCTAAATTGGGATATGCTTAACACCCCAGCCATCCTACAATCCAAACTAGATGCCCTCAATCTCACACAAATTATCAACAAACCTAACAGGTACAACCCTAAATCCGTAAACATGGGCACCCTCATAGATATCATCCTGACTAACTTACCCTCTAAATACACCTCCGCTGTCTTCAACCAGGATCTCAGCGATCACTGCCTTATTGCCTGCGTCCGTAACGTGTCCGCGGTCAAACGACCACCCCTCATCACTGTCAAACGCTCCCTAAAACACTTTAGCGAGCAGGCCTTCCTAATTGACCTGGCCCAGGTATCCTGGATGGATATCGATCTCATTTCGTCAGTAGAGGATGCCTGGTTGTTCTATAAAAGTAATTTCCTCTCAATCTTAAATAAACATGCCCCATTCAAAAAATACAGAAATTAAGAACAGATATAGCCCCTGGTTCTCCTCAGACTTGACTGCCCTTGACCAGCACAAAAATATCCTGTGGCATACTGCATTAGCATCAAATAGCCCCCGCGATATGCAACTTTTCAGGGAAGTTAGGAACCAATATACACAAGCAGTTAGGAAAGCAAAGGCTAGCTTTTTCAAACAGAAATGTGTATCCTGTAGCACTAACTCCAAAACGTTTTGGGACACTGTAAAGTCCATTGAGAATAAGAGCACCTCCTCCCAGCTGCCCACTGCACTGAGGCTAGGAAACACTATCACTACGATAAATCTACAATAATCAAGAATTTCAACAAGCATTTTGCTACGGCTGGCCATGCTTTCCACCTGGCTACCACTACCCCGGCCACCAGCTCTGCACCCTCCGCTGCAACTTGCCCATGCCCCCCCCCCCCCCCCCCCGCTTCTCCTTCACACAAATTCAGACAGCTGATGTTCTGAAAGAGCTGCAAAATCTGGACCCCTACAAATCATCTGGGCTAGACAATCTTGACCCTTTTTTTCTAAAACTAGCTGCCGAAATTGTCGCAACCCCTATTACTAGCCTGTTCAACCTCTCTTTCGTAACGTCTAAGATCCCCAGAGATTGGAAAGCTGCCGCAGTCATCCCCCTCTTCAAAGGGGGTGACACTCTAGATCCAAACTGTTACAGACCTATATCCATCCTGCCCTGCCTTTCGAAAGTTTTTGAAAGCCATTTCGAATCCCACCGTACCTTCTCCGCTATGCAATCCAGTTTCCGAGCTGGTCATGGGTGCACCTCAGCCACGCTCAAGGTGCTAAACGATATTATAACCGCGATCGATAATAGACAGTACTGTGCAGCCGTCTTCATCGACCTGGCCAAGGCTTTCGACTCTGTCAACCACCGCATTCTTATTGGCAGACTAAATAGCCTTGGTTTCTCAAATGACTGCCTCGCCTGGTTCACCAACCACTTCTCAGATAGAGTTCAATGTGTCAAATCGGAGGGCCTGTTGTCTGGACCTATGGCAGTCTCTATGGGGGTGCCACAGGGTTCAATTCTTGGGCCAACTCTTTTCTCAGTGTATATCAATGATGTCGCTCTTGCTGCTGGTGACTCTCAGATCCACCTCTACGCAGACGACACCATTTTGTACACATCTGGCCCTTCATTGGACACTATGTTAACAAACCTCCAAACGAGCTTCAATGCCATACAACACTCCTTCAGTAGCCTCCAACTGCTCTTAAACACTAGTAAAACTAAATGCATGCTCTTCAATCGAACGCTGCTGGCCCCGCCCACCCGACTAGAATCACTACTCTCGACGGGTCTGACCTAGAGTATGTGGACAACTACAAATACCTAGGTGTCTGGTTAGACTGTAAACTCTCCTTCCAGACTCACATTAAGCATCTCCAATCCAAAGTTAAATCTATAATAGGCTTCCTATTTCGCAACAAAGCCTCCTTCACTCATGCTGCCAAACATGCCCTCGTAAAACTGACTATACTACCGATCCTTGACTTCGGAGATGTCATTTACAAAATAGCTTCCAACACTCTACTCAGCAAATTGGATGTAGTCTATCACAGTGCCATCCGTTTTGTCACCAAAGCCCCATATAGTACCCACCACTGTGACCTGTACGCTCTTGTTGGCTGGTCCTCACTACATATTTGTCGCCAAACCCACTGGCTCCAGGCCATCTATAAATCACTGCTAGGCAAATCCCTGCCTTATCTTAGCTCATTGGTCACCATAGCAACACCCACCCGTAGTATGCGCTCCAGCAGGTATATCTCACTGGTCATCCCCAAAGCCAACACCTCCTTTGGCCGCCATTCCTTCCAGTTCTCTGCTGCCAATGACTGGAACGAATTGCAAAAATCTCTGAAGCTGGAGACTCTTATCTCCCTCACTAACTTTAAGCATCAGTTGTCAGAGCACCTTACCGATCACTGCACCTGTACACAGCCCATCTGAAATTAGCCCACCCAACTACCTCATCCCCATATTGTTATTTATTTTGCTCATTTGCACCCCAGTATCTCTATTTGCACATCATCTCTTGCACATCTATCATTCCAGTGTTAATACTAATTGTAATTATTTTGCACTATGGCCTATTTATTGCCTTACTTCCATAACTTGCTACATTTGAACACGCTGTATATATATTTTCTGTTGTATTTTTGACTTTATGTTTTGTTTTACCCATATGTAACTCTGTGTTGTTGTTTTTATCGCACTACTTTGCTTTATCTTGGCCAGGTCGCAGTTGTAAATGAGAACTTGTTCTCAACTGGCTTACCTGGTTAAATAACTTTTTTACGAGGCCCTACAAATGGAGAGGTGAGCGGTACGGCGAGGTGTCAGAGTTCTGGCGTGTCCTACCTCGCTCCTACCTCACGCTTGTAGACACATTTGCATCGAGCTCAAAGGAACACAACAACCTACTTTGATGCCTGGTGAACATCCAGATGCACTATGGGACAGGTGGGGGAGGACCAACACACAGCTCAGTAGCTAGCTAACACTCTGAAGCTACAGCACCCTGGGTCCAGCTTAGACTCAAGGACATGTCAATGTCATTGGAGCCTATGAACAGGACCAGGAGTTTTTTCTGGGTCTGGTCATATCAACAGGGAAACTCTGGGCCCTAGTTGTAGCATGTAGTTGTCGCATAGAGCTAGTTAGTTGAATTTGCATTCAAATGATCAGCCATTCAAATGCTGCCGTGGCATGATTGTGTTGCTGCCATGGCAAGCCTGCTCAAATTAAAGGAGCACATCTATAGCATACAGTCGGTTTATAAAATATAATTATAGCATATAACTCAGAGCTTTTCCTGACAGGTCATACAGCAAAAACTGTCCCTACCTATAAGATCAGTGATCACCCCCCCCAAAAAAAAACAGACAGACTCCAGACATTTTACATTATTTCTAACATAGACATAGCCAAAATAAAGGAAGCACTTGAGTAATTGAAGGATACAAAGTATATTGAAAGCAGGTGCTTCCACACAGGTGTGGTTCCTAAGTTAACGAAGCAATTAACATCCCATCATGCTTAGGGTCATGTATAGAAATGCCCATTATTTTGGCTACCATGGCTAGAAGAAGAGATTTCAGTGACTTTGAAAGAGGGGTCTCAAAGGAGCATAAGGGGTTTAAATGGTGTGTGTGTGTCTCAGTTACCAGATCTCAACACAATTGAACACTTATGGGAGATTCTGGAGCATTTTTTACCATCATCAACAAATTGAAGCATTGAAGCTGTTCTGGCGGCTCGTGGTGGCCCAACGCCATATTAAGACACTTTATGTTGGTGTTTCCTTTATTTTGGGCAGTTACCTGTACATTCTACATTCTTACTCACTCTTTCAGTATTATCAGTAACCATCTGTCCTATGAGGAACTTTAAACTGTACATGATGCACCACAGACACTCATCATTCCACTCAAGTTCATCCCTCACACTAATAAGAAGTCTAGTGCAATCTCAGACCTGTCATTAGGAGATTTAGGGTTAATAACATATCATTACATGCAAGACAACTTAAAACTATGTCTCATCTCATAGCTAGACTAAAGACTTGTCCAATCGTAGCTGATTAAAAATGAAATGTTATTGTAGTGTGACTCTCAAGGGTGTTTTTCTAGATTAACTGCTATAGCCAATGACTGTTATCATTCAATATACTGTATTTCAAACACCCTAAGTGCAGCTGGCTTTCTACCATCTCAATTCACATCATTTTCTCACATGCAAGAAACACCTTGGACTGGTTGAGTTGGTGGATTGCATGATGGTAACTTGCCAATCTAATGACCACAGGTTGCCCAAAGCCAGCCAAGCAAAGCTAGCTAAAAGCTAGCCCATAGTCAGCCCAAAGTTAGCCCATAATCAGCCTAATGCCAGCCCAAAGCTAACCCAAAGGCAGCCTAAAGCTAGCCCAAAGCTAACCCATAGTTAACCCTAAAGCTAGCGCAAAGCTATACCAAAGCTAACCCAAAGCTAGCCTGCCAAATGAGCTCTATGCTCTGCTGGACTTCGAGGAGACAGCCAAGGCAGTAACTCTGCATGTTAACAGTAACAGTGTGAACATTGACACGTGCTGAGGCACAACTCCCAGTCAAAACACACACACGCGCGCACATCAGCTACCTCACACGCGCGCACATGCAGAGTCAATACAGGACTAAGATTGAATCGTACTACACTGGCTCTGAAGCTCGTCGGATGTGGCAGGGCTTGAAAACTATTACAGACTACAAAGGGAAGCACAGCCGCGAGCTGCCCAGTGACACAAGACTTCCAGACGAGCTAAACCACTTCTATGCTCGCTTCGAGGCAAGCAACACTGAAGCATGCATGAGAGCACCAGCTGTTCCGGATGACTATGTGATCACGCTCTCCGTAGCCGATGTGAGTAAGACTTTTAAGCAGGTCAACATTCACAAGGCCGCAGGGCCAGACGGATTACCAGGACATGTACTCCGAGCATGTGCTGACCAACTGGCAAGAGTCTTCACTGACATTTTCAACATGTCCCTGACTGAGTCTGTAATACCAACATGTTTCAAGCAGACCACCATAGTCCCCGTGCCCAAGGACTCTAAGATAACCTGCCTAAATGACTACCGACCCGTAGCACTGATGTCTGTAGCCATGAAGTGCTTTGAAAGGCTGGTCATGGCTCACATCAACAGCATTATCCCAGAAACCCTAGACCCACTCCAATTTGCATACCGCCCCAACAGATCCACAGATGATGCAATCTCTATTGCACTCCACACTGCCCTTTCCCACCTGGACAAGAGGAACACCTACGTGAGAATGCTATTCATTGACTACAGCTCAGCATTCAACACCATAGTGCCCTCAAAGCTCATCACTAAGCTAAGGATCCTGGGACTAAACACCTCCCTCTGCAACTGGATCCTGGACTTCCTGACAGGCCCCCCCAAGTGGTAAGGGTAGGTAACAACACATCTGCCACACTGATCCTCAACACGGGGGCCCCTCAGGGGTGCGTGCTCAGTCCCCTCCTGTACTCCCTGTTCACCCATGACTGCATGGCCAGGCATGACTCCAACACCATCATTAAGTTTGCCGACGACACAACAGTGGTAGGCCTGATCACCGACAACGATGAGACAGCCTATAGGGAGGATGTCAGAGACCTGGCCGTGTGGTGCCAGGACAACAACCTCTCCCTCAACGTGACCAAGACAAAGGAGATGATTGTGGACTACAGGAAAAAAAAGAGGACTGAGCACGCCCCCATTCTCATCGACGGGGCTGTAGTGGAACAGGTTGAGAGCTTCAAGTTCCTTGGTGTCCACATCACCAACGAACTATCATGGTCCAAACACACCAAGACAGTCGTGAAGAGGGCACTACAAAGCCTATTCCCCCTCAGGAGACTGAAAAGATTTGGCATGGGTCCTCAGATCCTCAAAACATTCTACAGCTGCACCATCGAGAGCATCCTGACTGGTTGCATCACCGCCTGGTATGGCAACTGCTTGGCCTCCGACCGCAAGGCACTACAGAGGGTAGTGCGTACGGCCTAGTACATCACTGGGGCCAAGCTTCCTGCCATCCAGGACCTCTATACCAGGCGGTGTCAGAGGAAAGCCCTCAAAATTGTCAAAGACTCCAGCCACCCTAGTCATAGACTGTTCTCTCTGCTACCGCACGGCAAGCGGTACCGGAGTGCCAAGTCTAGGTCCAAAAGACTTCTCAACAGCTTCTACCCCCAAGCCATAAAACTCCTGAACAGCTAATCATGGCTACCCGGACTATTTGCACTGCCCCCCCACCCCATCCTTTTACGCTGCTGCTACTCTGTTAATTATTTATGCATAGTCACTTTAACTCTGCCCACATGTACATATTACTTCAACTACCTCAACTAGCCGGTGCCCCCGCACATTGACTCTGCACCGGTGCCCCCCTGTATATATAGCCTCCCTACTGTTATTTTATTTTACTTCTGCTCTTTTTTCTCAACACTTTTTTAGTTGTTGTTTTTATGTTTGTATTTAGTTATTTTTTTAAATTTTTTTAATTTATTTTTTAAAACTTTTTTGTTAAAAATAAATGCACTGTTGGTTAAGGGCTGTAAGTAAGCATTTCACTGTAATGTCTGCACCTGTTGTATTCGGCGCATGTGGCCAATACAATTTGATTTGATTTGATTTGACATGCACACACACACACACACACAGCATCAGCGAGACAGCCTCAGTCTGTCCTGCCTCCTCAACTGTGTGTGTGGCTCAGGGACATCACAGAATCATACATATTTCTGCAAACACTATTGGAACCTCTGAGAGGTGACTTCTAGGCATTGCCTCGTCTAAAGTCAGTCAGAAAACTAAATAATAACCAGGTGGCGAATCGCATCTCTGCATGTCTGGCAGACATATCAGTGTGGATGTCGGATCACCACCTCAAGCTGAACCTCGGCAAGACGGAGCTGCTCTTCCTCCCGGGGAAGGACTGCCCGCTCCATGATCTCGCCATCACGGTTGACAACTCCATTGTGTCCTCCTCCCAGAGTGCAAAGAACCTTGGCGTGACCCTGGACAACACTCTGTCGTTCTCCGCTAACATCAAAGCGGTGACCTGATCCTGCAGGTTCATGCTCTACAACATTCGCAGAGTATGACCCTACCTTACACAGAAAGCGGCACAGGTCCTAATCCAGGCACTTGTCATCTCCCGTCTGGATTACTGCAACGCTGATAGATTAATTTGTATTTTAAGAATAATGACTAAAGGATTTCACCCCAAATACAGTATAAATGTGTGAACGGTGTTAGAGTTATAATGTAGTGTCAACCCACTAACAGAGGGGGAGGAGTTAGAAACTGCTGAAAAAGCATTCCAGGGTGAAGGGGACTGAGAAGCTGTTTAAAGGTGGGCGGAGCAAAGTGCCTTTGTGTGTAAGGGGGTATAAAGGCTGTGTATGTATTTTTTGGCGCCAGAGCTCTCCATGATTAAAAATACAGATCATTCTTGCTGGTTGCGGACCTTTGTTTAATTCATGATTAAACCAGAGAATTTACACCCTCTGTGTCACACCCTGGCTCTGGGGACTCTATATGTTGAGCCAGGGTGTGTAGATTCTATGTGTTCTAGTTCTGTGTTATAGTTCTATGTGTTATATTTCTATGTTGGCCAGATTGGTTCCCAATCAGAGGCAACGAGTGTCAGCTGTTGCTGGTTGTCTCTGATTGGGAACCATATTTAAACAGTCTGTTTTTACCTTAGTGTTTGTGGGATCTTGTTTCCGTTTGGTTTGTTTCCGTGTTGGTTGTGTTAACCGTAGGACTGCACGTTTCGTTTGTTGTTTTGTTGTTTATATTATCACTAAAGATAATAAACATTAAGTATGTTTGCAACTAACGCTGCGCATTGGTCTACTCCGTCTAACGATCGTGACAGAAGATCCCACCATACCAGGACCAAGCACCGTGTCCAGGAGCAGGCAGCCTGGACGTGGGAGCAAATATTGGACGGGCAGGGGTCCTGGACCTGGGAGGAAATCCAGGCCGGGATGGACCGCCGTCCATGGAGTGAGACGGTAGAGGCGCGACGGAGAGAGGAGCAACGGCGTCAACAGTGTCGTCGTCGGACGGACGAGAGGCAACCCCAAAAACATTTTAGGGGGGGGCATACGGCATGGGCGACGGGGCAGCAGGAGGCAGCTACAGGGCGTAGTAGGAGGTTAGGTGAGGAGGCCACCAGGTTAAGGGGGCTATTGGCGCAGAGGGAGCAGGAGTTAGTGGTGCAGAGGGTGGAGCTATTGGAGGCGATAAGGGAGAAGGTGAGAATTGAGGCACGGCGAGAGGAACTCGGTAGGCAGCTGAGGGAGCGGAGGGTTATGACGAAACCCAGTCCCGCTCCTCACACCAAGCAAGTGGTGTGCGTCACCAGTCCGGTCCGGCCCGTTCCTGCTCCCCGCACTAAGGGGATGGTGCGCGTCGCCAGCCCGGCCCGGCCTGTTCCTGCTCCTCGCACCAAGCCTACGGTGTGCGTCGCCAGCCCGGCCCGGCCTGTTCCTGCCCCTCGCACCAAGCCTACGGTGCGCGTCGCCAGCCCGGCCTGTTCCTGCTCCCCGCACCAAGCCTACGGTGTGCGTCGCCAGCCCGGCCCGGCCTGTTCCTGCCCCTCTCACCAAGCCTACGGTGCGCGTCGCCAGCCCAGCCCGGCCCTTTCCTGCTCCCCGCACCAAGATTACGGTGTGCGTCGCCAGCCCGGCCCGGCCTGTTCCTGCCACTCGCACCAAAGCTACGGTGCGCGTCGCCAGCCCGGCCCGGCCTGTTCCTGCCACTCGCACCAAAGCTACGGTGCGCGTCGCCAGCCCGGCCCGGCCTGTTCCTGCCACTCGCACCAAGCCAGGGGTGCGAGTCGTCAGCCCGGTCCAGCCCGTTCCTGCTCCACGCACCAAGCCAGGGGTGCGCATCGTCAGCCCGGTCCGGCCCGTTCCTGCTCCACGCACCAAGCCAGGGGTGCGCATCGTCAGCCCGGTCCGGCCCGTTCCTGCTCCACGCACCAAGCCAGGGGTGCGCATCGTCAGCCCGGTCCGGCCCGTTGCTGCTCCACGCACCAAGCCAGGGGTGCGCATCGTCAGCCCGGTCCGACCCGTTCCTGCTCCACGCACCAAGCCAGGGGTGCGCATCGTCAGCCCGGTCCGGCCCGTTGCTGCTCCACGCACCAAGCCAGGGGTGCGCATCGTCAGTCCGGTCCGGCCCGTTCCTGCTCCACGCACCAAGCCAGGGGTGTGCGTCGTCAGTCCGGCACAACCCGTGCCTGGGTCACCGGTGCCTGGTCAGGTACCGGTCAGCTGTTCCACACCGGAGCTGAAGCAATCCGCTCCTACGATGTCCAGTCCAGCTCCAGCCAGCGGGGCCAGACCGGACCAGGGGCGCTACGGGGGGATTATTGGAGGGTGGTGGTCAAGCCCGGAGCCGGAACCGCCTCCGAGGAGGACTGCCCACCCAGCCCTCCCCTGGTTTGTCTATGTTGAGGCGCGGTCGCAGTCCGCGCCTTTGGGGGGGGGGTACTGTCACATCCTGGCTCTGGGGACTCTATATGTTGAGCCAGGGTGTGTAGATTCTATGTGTTCTAGTTCTGTGTTATAGTTCTATGTGTTATATTTCTATGTTGGCCAGATTGGTTCCCAATCAGAGGCAACAAGTGTCAGCTGTTGCTGGTTGTCTCTGATTGGGAACCATATTTAAACAGTCTGTTTTTCCCTTAGTGTTTGTGGGATCTTGTTTCCGTTTGGTTTGTTTCCGTGTTGGTTGTGTTAACCGTAGGACTGCACGTTTCGTTTGTTGTTTTGTTGTTTATATTATCACTAAAGATAATAAACATTAAGTATGTTTGCAACTAACGCTGCGCATTGGTCTACTCCGTCTAACGATCGTGACACTCTGGGAATTATTCAGAGCATTAAGTTTGATTAATTAGAGATAGAAATTCTCGTGACAAATGTTCCTTCGGGCGGAACTCAAAATACGTCTTTATCGTTCTGAGGACACCCAAAACCGTGCACAGGCGGATGATAGCGTCCGTATAGAATAGACCTGGCCTTCGACGTTAATGTTATAAACAGGCCGGTGATTAATCTTATGAACGATAAAGACGTTAACGAGATTGAAAAAGCATTTAAATCCGAACTGCAAGGAGAAGGTCAGTAATTTTTATTCATGGATTTTGGTGTAATTTTTTGAACTTGTATGAGAATAGTAATTCTTGTGGAGGGCAGAGAATAGTTACCAAAATCTCATAAGAGAATTAAAAGGGAAGAAGGGGGTCTGAAATGACTCAAGATGAATGGCCATCACCAAAATAAACTAGTTAATATTGAGATTGTACGGGGTACAGTGTTTACAATATAAACAGGAAGGGAGATAATTATCATCGTGTAAGATAGATAGCTAATGATCCATCGAAATACGTGATAATTGTTTCAAGGAAGGGACTAAAATAGGTCGCGTGAGAAAAAAAATGGTTGTCTCATCCGTTTCATGAAACTGGTGTTTTAAAAAAACTCTGGGTTATGGGTTGGATAATTTAAATGGTTAATTACAAAAGCAGATCATAAACATTGGGTCAAGAGTCGCACCAAATAATAAGTCCCAGGAAAATAATTCTGGATTGAATTATTACTAAACGGGGGGGATTTCTTATTTTTCCACCATGGGAAATAAATATTCTAAAGAGGTCAGAGAATTAACGGGGGATGAAAGATATAGCATATGTTAAGGGGATTGAAGAAATATGTTTTATGGATCCATTTGGGAGAAGAGGTATGGATTTATTGGGCATCTCGATGTGGAGAAATTAGAGGCTAAACTGTGGAACGGATTTGAAGAAACAGCGAGGGGAGGGGCTAGACACAGCGAGAGTATGGCTTTTGGAGAGTCAGGAAAGACTAGAGAATTTTGCTAGAGAGTGTAAGGCCCTGTGTAAATACTGTAACAAAACAGGTCATAACCATCGCGACTGCAGAGCTAAGGGAAAGGGCAATGTCCGGGAAATGACAGTCTATTTTTTGGTTCCACGCGTAAAATGTTTGAAGAAGTGATTTGTGTCGATTAAGAATTGGCTAAAAACACCACGAAGCGATTATTTGAGAGTTACCTATACATTTCTAACGATATATACGTATGAACTTTCTCACCCAAACGTAGACATACGTCATGGGTGAGAAAGTAGAGAATATTTACATTTGCATTTTGGTCATTTAGCAGACGCTCTTGTCCAGAGCGACTTGCAGGAGCAATTGGGGTTGGGTGCCTTGCTCAGGGGCACATCGGCAGATTTTTCGCCTGGTCGGCTCGGGGATTGGAACCGGCGACCTCTCGGTTGCTGACACAGTGCTCTTGGTTACTGGGCTACCTGCCGCCCCATATGAGTTTAAGGTTGTGCCGTTGTTTGATTATGTGATAAGGTTATGTGATAAGGTTTAAAGGTAATCGGACCATAACTAATGTGGTTATAGAAGTAATGTATAAATAGTAGAGAGCCAATAGAGGGTTCCATTGAACTATTATGTTTTGTTGGGCATTTCAATGGCATAAGGTGAAATCTGTGTGTATGAGTGAATTCAACGGCTGGTATGAATGGTAACCGGATACTACTGAGTATTTGGTTTGTTGATGTTGAATGGAAGATTCTTAGCGTGGTTGGGGTTAAATAGAAAGACTCACTTATTCAATAGGGAATGGGTGTAGGGAGAGAGAGTTTGTACTTGTATTAAAAGTTGAATTAGATAGCTTTAGAAGTATTCTAGATAGGTCTATGAAAATATGTTACAAGTACGAATGACATTATTTCCTAAGAAGGAAGATGGTTAGGGCAGGTCCCCGCGCCTCCCCCGTTGTGTAGGAAGGAGCGGGGGGGGGGGGGGGGGGGGGGGGGGGGGTGAGAGACAGTACATAGTTCAGATGATAGGAATATCATTACATGTATGCTTATCAACAATATCAAGTATTTGTTTTATTAATTAGGGCCGAATCAGAGAGAACAGTTAAAGAAATTGAATAGCGGACTGAAATGGCGATAGAGCTGTGAAAATTGAGTTGAGGACAAAGGAGAATAATTTATTGCTCTGGTTAGCGGGAAAAAATAGAGACAGTCCAGCGAGTTAGATTGAGCTGTAAGATTTCAAGTAGAGGTCTAAATACTTGACTGGAAGGAAGTGCTTTGATAAATTCAAATGGTTATTACTTTATTGTATAGGTTGGGTAACACCAGTGGTGTATGAAAATAAGTGGTGAATTCTAAAACGATAATTTGGTTTCGTTACGTGAACAATGGGATGTCATTTTTACTATTAGGATGATGGATTGAACAAACATTGGTTGTAAGTATGAAGTTATTAAACAATAGGTTTATATTAAAAAAATATAAATGCAACAGGTTGCAATGCTTAAATTAATAGAAAGGGGTTATAGGGTTATATTAGAAGGTGTAGTGAACTTAATGAAACGTGGTATTATATAGTGTCTTCCAGGATTGATGGAAGTCTCCTATAGCATTATGTTAAGGGGATGCCTGGGATAAAATATAATGTCTTACTTACACGGAGTATGTGATTGTATTGGCTAATGAATGAAATATGACATTTACAGGGGCGAAAGGAACAATAGATGGGGAGACAGATTTTCCTATGGTGTTGGTAAAATAATTGATAATGGATCATTTGAGATGAGATCACATGGAGCAGATTTAGGGGTTAAATAATCATTGTGAGATTAGTTATGAGGAATTAGATTGATACAAACGATTATTGATGAGTTAGGACTGGGGATATCTGTATCATGTTTTGTGTGTACTTACCATCTTTAGATTACTGATGGTAATGGAAGGTTGACAAAATGTATAACCAGGAGAAAGAGATTAGCTTATCTCATTGGAATGTTGCCCAGGGCTAGGGGGAGCAGTAGTGAAGTTAGGCAGTATTTAGGTCGTAAAAGGGAGCTACCAAATTAAGTGGGGCCTGGCTATCTTTGATTGTTGTTTTTCAATTGGGTTTTTCAAATAAAAAACAACACACCTAGTATGATGTTTATAAAGGGTTGTTATGTTGAATTTAGGGGATTTTCAACAGTTCATAGGTGGTGTTTACTATGCTGTGGGATGGAACGGTTTGTTGGGTGATTTCAATGGCCTCTGGGCTCTGTTTTGACTTTCTGGTGTTGATTGGTCATCCACACTGGTGGTTCTGGGGGCATGAGAGGAGGACTTTGGAATGGTTTATTTGATCAAATTGAGGGTAATTTATAGTGCTGTGAAAAGTGTGAAGAATATTATAATTTGGTAATAATAGGATTTGAAACATTAAAATAACAGAAGAGGGAGAGAGCTTTCCCTAAATGAAAGATACCTGTTGCTAGTCAATTGTACTAATCTTGGATTACTTTTACGGGATAGAAGTAAGTTGAGATATTATCAAATGTTGTCATTTTACATTTCATTTTTATTATGCTTTAATAAACAACAAGTTGGTATTTGAAACTAAATTAATGCAGTAATCAGAGGAAGGCACAATCTAATGCGAAACAGCTATTACCTAGATCATTGATTTAGTAATAAGATCAGGAAGATAGTAATAACAGGAAGCTGGATATGATAATTTAAGATAGGGACTAGCTGTCCAGAAATAGATGAAGAATGATGAGCTTTTTGGGAATGATAGACTGCTGTAAAGCTTGGGTACTCCATTATGTACTGCATACTGGTAAATTAAGTGATCTTATCTATGGGAAGGCAATGGCAGCCCATGGTAAAATCATTTGGAACTCTGAGGAGGAAGAACAATTTATGAAGAGAAAACGTTGCTCACTTCCCAAACAGTCTTAGCTTTTCCTACATATAACAGGGATTTTACCCAAATGGTAGAGAGTAAAGAGGGATATATGACATTGGTCGTGATTTAAAGATGGTGATGAGGGAGTTTTTTTAGTGGGCTATTAGATATTACTGGGTTAATCACAAACATAGAGTTTTTTTATTCTTTGTTGCTAGGCAGAAGACTTAGGTGACCGAGGGTCGAAGTGCTTGCTCTTACTTCAATCCATGGCTGTCTTTTGTCTCTCTTCAAACATTGTGAAGGGGGCGGCACCAGGGTTGAGCAGAGTTCAGGCTAAAACCTGTCTATCCTTTGCTATCTTCTTGATTGATTAAAGCATGAAGGGGGGTTTGTGTTAGGTTTGAAAGATTTAAGTATGGACCTGTCATGTCCAACCATCAGTCTTCAGGTCAAGCCCGGGAGAGCCGGGGTAGAACAGAGTTTGAACTAAACATGAGTGTTTTTACAAGATAAGAGATTGATTGATTGGATTACTATTGATTCTGAACTGAATGAAAGTCGAATTTAGCCGCCATAAAAGACAAAGGAAGTGGGAGGAGCAATAAAGAAGCAAGGGACAGTCTCAAAAATAAATAAGGGATGGCAATTGGATGATAAATTACCAATATTACCTAAGTGATTGTTTAGGTAGGTGGTAATATTGACACATGAGCAGAACCATGTGTCAAGAGGGGGGAAGAGGCTAGTGGTAGGATTAAATAATATACGAAGGAGAGGACAAAATACTTTTTAAAAAAAACTTTTTTTTTAGATACAGTCTAGAAAGAGAATACTGATGTGAGCGGTATGTCAGAGGTTTTGTGCCCCACAGGTGAACTAAAGGAGAAGGTGACCCACTCTATCTAACCAGGTGACTGGTGAGCATCCAGTCCCTAAAGAAGAAAGACTGGAAGCAGGCCTGTTGGGAAGGGCCCTATCAGGTTATATTGGTCACTGCCTTTGCCATTAGAATAGCAGAAAGAGCAACCTGGGTCCACGTTACCCACTGCAAAAAGGTAAGAACACATACAAGCACCACTGAACACACGCAGAGTTAGAGAGAAGAACTGGACCAATAGGGTCTGGGGATCACCTCTGTTAACGAAGATCTCCAACCCCGACCTATCATCACTGTAGTGTGTTCTCAGGGTGTGAGTATGGGGTGATACCAAGCAGAAAGACTGAGGACAGGAGAGGGTTGGCGGTTTTTGGGAATAGGGGTAACTTGAGCTGCATCATAGTCTCGGCAATGGTCTTGATATGTCAAGATCCACCACCAATTACGCTATGCCCTTACCATTGTTAAGAAGTAAAAGAGAAGAGAAGCGACCCGACATACTGACCGTCAAGGACGAGTGGCCTACAAAATGGGAGTCAGAGAAGGGCAGACTGTCGGATTCAAAATAAGGGTTAGGGACGTAGCCAATGGGTGGGGTACATGTCAATAAGCAATTTGGGATGATAAAATCCCATTATATTCGTGTTCAGCCCCCACGGCAGATTGTTCCTAGACTCAAGTGTTTAAACACACTTGGGGACGGGAATATGAGACCGGGCGGGACTGAACATCCAGATGGGGGGTAAAGAGAAACAAAGACATCACCAATTATCAATTGGAGATAGTAGTAATGTGATTGACTTGAGTTCAGAAGCACAGGAGAGAATTCTGAACCTCACAGCCCCTGTAACCGATGTGTGGTGGGCGTGTGCCAGTAAAGGCAGTATAAGGCAGAGAATACCAAAAGGGTGGCTGGATACGTGCGCCCTGGTTCTACTGATTCAGCTAGTTAGAACTAGTCACCAGGAACCAAGGAAAGGGTTAAACAGACGTAGGAGGAGTTTTAACAAGAAGGAGAATAGCCCTATTTAGATGGATGCGATTGGGATACCAAGGGGGGTATCGGATGGATAACAAGCTATGAAAGAATTAGGGGAAGGGTTTACTACCACGTTCTTTTGGTGGGTGACAATAAACAAAATTGTGAAGTGGATTAATTATATCTATTACGACCAACAACGATTTATTGGCGGGACTAGGGATGCAGTAAAAGGGATCTCTGAAATTATCCGCCATCCCACTCATGACTTAGTAAAAGAGATTGGCTCTAGATCAGGCAGAAAGGGCCAATGTCTATAGAATGATAAGCCATTGTTGCAAATTTATTCCTAACAACACCACACTGGATGGGACAGTCACCAGAGCTCTTGCAGAATTAACTGCACTAAGTGAAGAATGTACTGAGAACTCAGAAGTTAGTACATCGTGGATAGGGTGGTTTGATGAAATGTTTGGTAAATGGAAAACCATAGCAGCCACCATCTTAGGGGCGGTCAGTGTTTGTATGGTATTCTTGTATTATGTGGTTGTTGTCTTGTTCCCTGTGTCCGAGGATTGGTGAGTAAGGCGTTGGTGAAATGCAGTATCTCAACAATGATGAGAGATGGACCGACTCCGGACTCTGACCAGGGGAATGTGAAAAACGATCCTCCAGGCTTGGTGGATGACGAGGATTTTGACCCTGAAAGACCGCAATTGGATGAAATGTTTATTAGTTCTGACGTAATCTCTGAGATGAATCATGCTTGTAAATACATTTATCCTGAATGTGAAAACATTTAGTCAAAGGGGTGGATTGATAGATTAATTTGTATTTTAAGAATAATGACTAAAGGATTTCACCCCAAATACAGTATAAATGTGTGAACGGTGTTAGAGTTATAATGTAGTGTCAACCCACTAACAGAGGGGGAGGAGTTAGAAACTGCTGAAAAAGCATTCCAGGGTGAAGGGGACTGAGAAGCTGTTTAAAGGTGGGCGGAGCAAAGTGCCTTTGTGTGTCAGGGGGTATAAAGGCTGTGTATGTATTTTTTGGCGCCAGAGCTCTTCATGATTAAAAATACAGATCATTCTTGCTGGTTGCGGACCTTTGTTTAATTCATGATTAAACCAGAGAATTTACACCCTCTGGGAATTATTCAGAGCATTAAGTTTGATTAATTAGAGATAGAAATTCTCGTGACAAACTCGCTGTTGGCTGGGCTCCCTGCCTGTGCCATTAAACCCCTACAACTTATCCAGAACGCTGCAGCCCGTCTGGTGTTCAACCTTCCCAAGTTCTCTCATGTCACCCTGCCCCTCCGCACATTCCACTGGCTTCCAGTTGAGGCTTGCATCTACTACAAGACCATGGTGCTTGCCTACGGAGCTGTGAGGGGAACGGCACCTCCTTACCTTCAGGCTCTGATCAGACCCTACACCCAAACGAGGGCACTACGTTCATCCACCTCTGGCCTGCTAGCCCCCCTACCGCTACGGAAGCACAGTTCCCGCTCAGCCCAGTCAAAGCTATTCGCTGCTCTGGCACCCCAATGGTGGAACAAGCTCCCCCACGACGCCAGGACAGCAGAGTCACTGACCACCTTCCGGAGACACTTGAAACCCTACCTCTTCAAGGAATACCTGGAATAGTATAAAGTAATCCTTCTTCCTCCACCCCCCTTAAAAACAAATAAAAAATAAAAAAAAGGTTGTTCTCCCACTGGCTATCATAAGTTGAATGCACCAATTTGTAAGTCGCTCTGGATAAGAGCGTCTGCTAAATGATGGAAATGGAAATGGAAAAAGCCTGAGTCGTGAATCCAACAATTGATGCATTTTTTGTGTGGGTAAGTGGACTTGGAGTATGCTAGCTCACTTTGTTACAAAGTACCACATAATCTTAAACCGTAGCCTTTGTTGTAGTTAAAACATTTTTTTAAAATTCAACATCGAAGTAAACATAGGAGTTTAGCTAACAGAAAAGTGTGATAACTAATTAAACCTATATGGGTCACCACAACATCGCACCTGCAATGAAGAAGAGGCAGCTCACTTGCATGCTCGCTCACTCGCTCTCTCTCTCTCTCTTTTGCCACACTGTGGTTCAATTCAGTCGGAAACGGCAGCATCCAATATGTCAAAGCGATCAAGTGGGTTCTTGAGCAATTACTGTTTGATCACAGGTGAGTTAGCCCAGACACAACACACACACACTCACATACAAGGGCACAAGCACACACACACACACACACACACACACACACACACACTGTCTGTTTTAACAGTGGGGTAATTCACTGGGCATAATAACTCAGCTGGATGGTTTTTATGTGCCGCGCTTATGCTGGCAAAATGTATTCCTCAAGAGCTTGGTGTGACGGCTCTGGGTTCTCTTTTTAATTAACACGTAAGCCTGTTGATGTTAATTCATTCATTCATTGAAAACAGACTTATCATTCCCCACTAGGAAAGATCAGACAGAAAATAAATGATGGATCCTAACCAGTCACGAGCGCAGCAGTTGAAATGTCTACCATTTATTCTGCTTGTTTTTCCCTTCAATAAAATGTCTGGTTTTTAGGTAGCACTTTGTTAATTCCTTTAGTTGATCAAGCACATCAGAGAGTATGATATAGTATGTTGATGTTAAAAGAGTAAAGAAGAGTAAAAGAAGCAAAGTAAATGGTGGCCTTTCTAGGCATACATGGGGCATAAATAGGACATAAATAGGGCATAAATAGGGCATAAATAGGGCATAAATAGGACATAAATAGGGCATAAATAGGGCATAAATAGGGCATACATGGGGCATAAATAGGTCATACATAGGGCATACATAGGGCATACATAGGGCATACATGGGGCATAAATAGGGCATAAATAGGACATAAATAGGGCATAAATAGGGCATACATAGGACATAAATAGGACATAAATATGGCATAAATAGGGCATACATGGGGCATAAATAGGGCAGACATAGGGCATAAATAAGGTATAAATAGAGTATAAATAGGGTATACATAGGGTATACATAGGGCATAAATAGGGTATACATAGGGTATAAATAGGGTATAAATAGGGCATAAATAGGGCATAAATAGGACATAAATAGGACATAAATAGGGCATACATGGGGCATAAATAGGGCATAAATAGGGCAGACATAGGGCATAAATAGGGTATAAATAGAGTATAAATAGGGTATACATAGGGTATACATAGGGCATAAATAGGGTATACATAGGGTATAAATAGGGTATAAATAGGGCATAAATAGGGTATAAATAGGACATAAATAGGACATAAATAGGACATAAATAGGGCATACATGGGGCATAAATAGGGTATAAATAGGGCATAAATAGGGCATAAATAGGCAAACGCAATGTATTATGATATCATGAACGTTCATAAATAGATGATAGAACGGGGGCATTGAAGGTCTTTTCTTTGTCAACATGTTTTCCCTCTGCAACAGACACTACAGACACTACAGACACTACTTGAAGAGATGTCCGGTAGGTCATCCTTGATCATTCTTGTACATTTTATACAAACGATTGGTACTTACTTCATGGGCTTGAACAGCGCCTGTCCGTAGTTCTGGAAAGTCATGATGAGCTTCAGTTGAGTTCCTCCTGACTTCATGGCTGTTTAGGGAAGAGACAAAAAGGTAAAAGGTCAATTTACTTTACCATCTTGAGGTACAGAGACACAGACACGCACACAGGCACACACACACACACACCAATGACCCCCCCCCCCCCCCCACACTAGGGATGTGACAAATTGAAACATTTTCTTAACGATTAAACAGCCATCTTTTGATCGGTTTTCCACATGAATTCACAAAGCAGAATATGTTCCTGTCGCGTATGAGCACTAGGGGGGGCAATGAAGTTCTATTTACCGCAGTAGGCTGAATCTCAAACCGAACACTTGGCTCCTAAGCCCTTTATCGAGTGGCCACTTACTGTTGTGTTCGATAGTGATAATTCGAGTCTGAAGGTGTTTTAGCCAAAATGAGCATTGAGACGATGCGTACTCGATGTCCCAACTGCCACTTAATATAAATACATTTGCAAGCATTGTCTCCCTCGACCTGTCCAGTAGCGGTGTATGGGTAAAATCACATTGTTTGCTCTATAACCTGTTAGTTCATATACCTTGCGACCGTGATAAATATAGGCCTAAAGGCCGAGAAAATAAGAAGACACAGTGGCAGAATATATTCAACCACACCTTTGTTTTATCACAAAACCGGAGAGCAACATCTGTCCAGTGAAGTCCACAAAACATATTGCATGTAACAAACAGTTACATGACCTACAGAATGGTCAAGAAAGTTAATGTTTCTGACATTTTCGGACCACTAAACTATTGATTTAGAACCACAGAGAGTTACCACAAGTCGCAAAGAAAACAGGAGCTGCCTCCACTATTCCAGCACCATTTCAACTTCAATCAAATCACCTCTGCTTAGTCTAATACAGTGACAACTAAAAGATACCAGAAACGATTTAGTCCAATCAACATAAGCTAAATATGATGTGGCTGTCCATTGTTCTGATTTATGTGTGTGTGCGTGCGTGTTCGTGCAAGTAGACAATCATGTTGACTCACCCAACTTGTAGAGAAATGCCAACGCCATCCTCCTCTCTTTCATGTTGATGAAACGGTCTATCACTCTGTCATACAGTACATGCTTTTATTTTTGTTGTTGTCCTAGGCTACCTGGCTAAACTGCTTGCTCGCTAGCCTAACTTCCATTCATGGGAAACGTTAGCTAGTTAGCCTTCTACATCTAGCTACATACAGTGGGGAAAAAAAGTATTTAGTCAGCCACCAATTGTGCAAGTTCTCCCACTTAAAAAGATGAGAGAGGCCTGTCATTTTCATCATAGGTACACGTCAACTATGACAGACAAAATGAGAAAAAAGAATCTAGAAAATCACATTGTAGGATTTTTAAGGAATTTATTTGCAAATTATGGTGGAAAATAAGTATTTGATCAATAACAAAAGTTTCTCAATACTTTGTTATATACCCTTTGTTGGCAATGACACAGGTCAAACATTTTCTGTCTTCACAAGGTTTTCACACACTGTTGCTGGTATTTTGGCCCATTCCTCCATGCAGATCTCCTCTAGAGCAGTAATGTTTTGGGGCTGTCGCTGGGCAACACGGACTTTCAACTCCCTCCAAAGATTTTCTATGGGGTTGAGATCTGGAGACTGGCTAGGCCACTCCAGGACCTTGAAATGCTTCTTACGAAGCCACTCCTTCATTGCCCGGGCGGTGTGTTTGGGATCATTGTCATGCTGAAAGACCCAGCCACGTTTCATCTTCAATGCCCTTGCTGATGGAAGGAGGTTTTCACTCAAAATCTCACGATACATGGCCCCATTCATTCTTTCCTTTACACGGATCAGTCGTCCTGGTCCCTTTGCAGAAAAACAGCCCCAAAGCATGATGTTTCCACCCCCATGCTTCAGAGTAGGTATGGTGTTCTTTGGATGCAACTCAGCATTCTTTGTCCTCCAAACACGACGAGTTGAGTTTTTACCAAAAAGTTATATTTTGGTTTCATCTGACCATATGACATTCTCCCAATCCTCTTCTGGATCATCCAAATGCACTCTAGCAAACTTCAGACGGGCCTGGACATTTACTGGCTTAAGCAGGGGGACACGTCTGGCACTGCAGGATTTGAGTCCCTGGCGGCATAGTGTGTTACTGATGGTAGGCTTTGTTACTTTGGTCCCAGCTCTCTGCAGGTCATTCACTAGGTCCCCCCGTGTGGTTCTGGGATTTTTGCTCACCGTTCTTGTGATCATTTTGACCCCACAGGGTGAGATCTTGCGTGGAGCCCCAGATCGAGGGAGATTATCAGTGGTCTTGTATGTCTTCCATTTTCTAATAATTGCTCCCACAGTTGATTTCTTCAAACCAAGCTGCTTACCTCTTGCAGATTCAAGTTCAAACAGGTGCCATTAATACAGGTAACGAGTGGAGGACAGAGGAGCCTCTTAAAGAAGAAGTTACAGGTCTGTGAGAGCCAGAAATCTTGCTTGTTTGTAGGTGACCAAATACTTATTTTCCACCATAATTTGCAAATAAATTCATTAAAATTCCTACAATGTGATTTTCTGGACTTTTTTCTCAATTTGTCTGTCATAGTTGACATGTACCTATGATGAAAATTACAGGCCTCTCTCATCTTTTTAAGTGGGAGAACATGCACAATTGGTGGCTGACTAAATACTTTTTTCCCCCACTGTATTGAACTTCCATCCTATCAGGCCAGGGGCACAACAATGTATGAATTAATGGTTGGATCAGAATCGCCGTTATAATCATTGGCCAGTACAGAGAATTAAGTAAAACCACAATTCCAAATCCCTATTTCCATCCATGGCTAATTTAGGAAAGGGACAATTTTAGCTAGCTAGCTAGCTAGCTAGCCACCAGAGGACAACAACACAAGGAGATGCAACAATTCAAGTTGTTTCTGTCAATGAAATATGCTCTCAATGTGATTTGAGTGAAGCCAAAATCCAAGTTGGCTTCCTTTGACACTTTGTTTTGGTGCGCCAGGACCATTCACAGTTGAGCTTACTCAGTTTAGCTCAGCGCTGATTGGCTAATTATTAATATTTTTTTAATCAAGGGAGGCCAAATGCTCGCTAGCTTCCCTTGCATTCAATGCTACGGGCGGCAACAATGTAATGCTCGTTTGAACCAGACAGCATCAGATAGATGGCCTACACGTAGAGAGATAGAGAGGCGCTGTTTCGCTCGCTCGTATGCTTTCTCCTGTGAGATACATTCACTCTCTTGCGAATTGTAGGAAAATTATGAAACACAGAGAGACGAAAGATAAATAATTTAATGTTAACAAAAAAAAACATTGGTCAATTTTGGGGGAAAGCCTGGCTTCCCTGGGCAACCATGAATAGGTGCCACTGGACCTGTCTTGTGTATGAGTCACTAGCTAAGAAACACAGGCACTGGGGCAGACAGACACATACTCTGATAGACAGTGAGATGTGCAAGTATATCGGTCGCAAGTGATTTCATCAGCTGGTTAAGCTTGTTGTAGCCTGCCTGCTGCTAGCTAACTTCACTGACAAACACAGGGATTTAATGTTAGCTAGCTAGCTAAGGATGTTGGGAACTGCACTGATAAACAGCATGTAGCTTGTCACTTATTTACAATAGTTTGACAGCTTGTTGATGAAGTTGCACACTGTAGACAGTGCAGCGTAGCAGCAGTGTAGCGCAGCAGCAGGCTCGATAGGGGCAGAGCAGGCTGTTCGCTGCTGTCGCTGCTGTTGCTTGTCTTTCTCTGCCACCCCCCCCCCCCGCTACAGTACACTCAAAAAAAAAAAGAGTTATTTAGAACCTAAAAGGTGTTATCTAGAACCTAAAATGGTTCTTCGGCTTTCCACATAGGATAACTCTTTGAAAAACCCTTTTTGTTTCCAGGTAGAACCCTTTTTGTTCCATGTAGAACCCTTTTGGGTTCCATGTAGAACCCTTTCCACAGACTGTTCTCCATGGAACCCAAAAGGGTTCTACCTGTAACCAAAAAGCGTTCTCCTATGGGGACAGCCAAAGAACCCTTTTGGAATCATTTTTTCTAAGAGTGTTCACATACAGGAGCAAACATCTGCTACACATTTTGCTAGTCATTGTGCATCAACATAATGAGATTGTAGCAGGTAGTAACATAGATAAGTGTGTGTGTGTGTGTGTGTGTGTGTGTGTGTGTGTGTGTGTGTGTGTGTGTGTGTGTGTGTGTGTGTATGTTTGTGTGTGTGTGTGTGTGTGTGTGTGTGTGTGTGTTGGGGAGGGGGTGTTCTACAAGCACCTGCAGGTGGGACTTGGGCTGATTAGGTGGGAAGTGTGACAGAGAACACAATCCAAGGGCTTTGTTTTTCCGAGTGTGTGTGTGTGTGTGTGTGTGTGTGTGTGTGTTACCATAACATAGGCATACCTAATAAAACAAACGATTGGTAACACTTTCTATGAAAACCCTCTTCATAATGCATTATAAGCATTTTGAAGTGTTGTAAATGCACTTACAGTTATATGTGTATTCATAGGAGGTCTTACCAAACAATTGCCTTCAGTTCTTTTCAGTGATCATATTCCAGTGATGTACAAAGACACTGTATTATGCAGGAAACATGAGCTACTACACTTTAGCTCAATCCATGTATGGATCTCCTCCTTTATTGTAAAGAAAAGACTCAATAACCCTGTTAGAGTTGGACCTGGTTAGGCTGTACAGTAACTGGAAGACTCCAGACTACCCAGGAGGCTAGAAGCCTTTGAACTCCAACACTAAACTCACTCTCTGCCCGTGTAAAAGAACAGGACTATTACCTACGCCCATCTTTCCCTTTAGATCTGTCCGTTGCTCCGTTTCACACGGATGGAGTGGGCCAGGCTAAATCAGACACGCTGATTATCTGTCTAACAAAAGGCCTGAGAGGGCTGTCTAAATGGTTTGTGTTTCTGTCATAATGGACAGGCTTTCAGGGGATTTTCCCATCTATTACAGAGCATTAACTTGAGCATATTACACAACCCTGCAGCTCTGCCTAACCACAATGTAAACAAGCCCTGCAGTCTCCTCTTTCACTCTTTCTTTCTCCTTTGCTCTCACACTCACTTTTTCTATTTCTCTGTCTTTCTCTCTCAATCTCTCATTCTTTCTCTTTCTCTCTCTCTCTCAATCTCTCATTCTTTCTCTTTATTTCTTTCTCACTCTCACTCTCACTCTCTCACTCTCTCTCTCCCTCTCTCTCTCTCTCTCTCCACCAGCTGGGTCTCTCTCTCTTACCATTTCTCCACTCCACCTATTTTTAAGGGCACATATTAGGCTGTCCGAGGACAAACTCCATTCATTTCAGTGACTCTATCCTGACCCCTGAGTGCACACAGAATACACCTACAGGCACAGTACACCAAGCACCTATTCAGTGTGTCAGGGCAGAGAGAGCTGAGAGAGAGGTGACTAGTCAGAGATACAGAATGAAAGGGTAGTCACTGAGTAACCACTGAGGGTATTATAACATAACTATATAATACCTTTAATGTCGATCAAAGCAGAAATGTGTATATTTCTGTCTGTTGTTATAGGGCAAGATGTATTAGATTTTCCGGTAGCTGGGTCATGTTGATAGTACTATCAGATAATCTAACATTAATCCTTTAGTTGTCCTAAACGCTTTGCCACCGTGACCTGCCTATATATAGTTTTCGAAAATGTATTGTGAACCGCCCCCATGACATAAACAAAACCATTGTTTGTATCTAGGACACTGATCATAAGCCGCGACCCGTGATCCAAAAGGAACTGGATGCGATCCACCAGTTGGGAAGCGCTGATCTAATCAACAAAACTCAAAAAGGTCATCCCTGATTAAACATTCCAATGAGATTCATCGTTCAAGTGGATTGAAACTAGGCCAGCGTTAGCGCAGAGTAGCCTACAGTGTGAGTCACGGTAACCTATAGTAGAAGCACTGCTATGCATTCCACATTGGTTATGATGGCCATCTATAGTGCCCTCTCTATCTGAGCATCCCTGAATTCATGAATGACAATGTATTTTTTTACAAAAGCTCCCACTCGGTGGAACACTTCTGTATCATAATGATGAATGCGTAGCTCTCGCTCTCTCTCTCTCTCTCTCTCTCTCTCTCTCTCTCTCTCTCTCTCTCTCTCTCTCTTCTCTTTCTTTCTCACTCCCTCTCTCTCAAACACAGACAGGCGTACGCACGTACACGTACACGCACACACACACACATACACACACATACACACACATGCACACACACACACCTGGGCTGCTGTAGATGTATGAGTTATGAGATGTTCTGCACACTGAGAAAAAGGCCATATCTTTACAGAGAGACAGGCTCAACAAAACATTATCAGCAGGAAAAATGCTGAAGTGGAAACGTTCCTAAATATCTGCCCCCTGTGTTTTCTCTCTCACTGATCCAGGCTGGACTGATTGGGAAGGCTGCTGTCTGTGTGGAGGTACAGTATGCACGCACACACACACACACACACACACACACACAAACACACACACACACACTCCTCCTCAACCCCCCCATCCCTTCCCCCACACACACATCGTTTTATATGGCCGTCTCTGAGTGCAGATGCAGTTGATTGATGGGCAATGCAAAGGAAACAGTGGGTGACACACCTAGAACAAGAGATGCCATGGAGCATGAGTGATTACACGCTGTCCGGGAGTGATTGAGGAACTAATATCAATGCTGGAGGGAACTTCAATGGCGTGGGGCAGTGGTTCTTATTTTAGCCCTAGTCTTTGCATGCACACAAACATCAGCATAGACATGAGACTATGTACATATGTATCCCTCGCACGCACGCACGCACGCACACACACAAGCACACCCGTACACACACCCACACAGCCACACCGCCCCCCTTACACACACACGTCTATGACATGGCAGACCTCAGGCTCTTGAGCGAGGGAGGCAGTACTTCATTGCAGCAGTAGCTCTCCAGTGGGAACAGTAGCAGTCACAGAGGGGACCCATTTGGCCTGCGACAACCACATAATGTCACCTAAGCACTCTGTATGATTGCTTTGAGGTCTGACAGATTATTTTCCATAGCCAAACTGTTTGACACAGACGCATTAATGGCTTTTCATCTATTTTTCACTTCCTCTGAACGTATTTGCTATCTGTAACAAGGGCCTCAGGTAAAAATAAAAGGGGGTTTAATTGAAACTCAGGATTGGGACAAAAGCACAGGATGCAGTTGATTGAACATGGCTTTCTATATAATGCCTTTATTTAAGTGTCTATGTGTGTATCATAGTTCATCCCTCCCTCCCTCTCTCGCTATCTATCCATCCATCCATCCAATACACACAACAGTCTCATAGAGATGCACAGCACAGTATTCTTAGAATTTCTAGTTTTCCCCCAGACTCACCCACACTGGTGATCCTCTGGGTGACCAGATCCTTGAGCAGGGAGTCCAGGACAGGGTTGTGTCTGGAGTAGAGTTCGTAGCGGTTGATACCGATGTGGAAGCGAAGCCAGTTGGGGTCGGACTCAGCTGTCACCTCCCCTGTAGGGGGGTACTCCTCCTCTTCCACGTTGGCTTCATTGTGCCTGGTGTACGGAGGACAGACGTGAGGGATGAGTTGTAGGAAAGGAGAAGAGGGGAGGGGCTCCACTGTCAATGTATTGTCCCCTGTAGCTCAGTTGGTAGAGCATGGCGCTTTGGGCTTGGATGTATTTCAGATTTTTATGATTATATTTTACATTACATTTTAGTCATTTAGCAGATGCTCTTATCCAGAGCGACATACAGGAGCAATTAGGGTTAAGTGCCTTGCTTAAGGGCACATCGACAGATTTTTCACCTAGTCGGCCCAGGGATTAGAACCAGCGACCTTTCGGTTACTGACACAACGCTCTTACCCACTAAACTACCTGCCGCCCCAGGTATCCAGATTATCAAGTCTAATCAAATGCCACTAAATAAATCAAATATCACACCGGCAGTCAAAGTAGAGTCCTACATGCAATTTCAAGGAAGCTGACATTTAATTAAGGTGTAAAATTGAAATTCAATCAATATGTTGTTTACACATGATTGAACATAAACAGCATCGTTGTTGAAGTCATACATAGGCTACAATCAAATCAAATAACCTAACATCTGTATGCCTACTTTAAACAGTGTTTGTTTTCTGTGGCCAAACTCTCTATTCTTAATTAAGTTATTACATTGCAATAACAAAATAAGTGTGAAAATAGTATGCCTACCCCCAATGCTCAGAAGACCATAAGATATTACAGTGAACCACGGCAGAATAAGATAGGTTCTTAGAAGATCATAAGATATTACAGTAAACCACGGCAGAATAAGATAGGCAAGTAGCCTACAAGTGCATGGGGTAGGGGGGTGCTCAGAAAACCATCACAGTTCAGATAAAAAGAAAGGGCATCGTTTGAGTGTGCATGGATGGATAGTTCATTCACTCCACAACGGTAGAGGTGGAGAGGAAGAGTTGAATAGATTGATTGGATTGTCTTCCAGTTAATGATATCCCCAGAGAATGGAGAGTGTGAGGAGAAATGAGAGGATAGATAGATAGATAGATAGATAGATAGATAGATAGATAGATAGATAGATAGATAGATAGATAGATAGATAGATAGATAGATAGATAGATAGATAGATAGATAGATAGATAGATAGATAGATAGATAGATAGATAGATAGATAGATAGATAGATAGATAGATAGATAAAGAATGGTTAGCATACAGGAGTACTGCTTTGCAGCAGGTGCAATGCATAGCATATGAGCAATAAGTAATGTATATAGTCATGTAGCCTTTAAGCTACAGGATATAGTGGATAGCGAGCAGAGATTGTACACTGACTGATGCTCAGTTAAAGTATCTGGACAAGTGGACTATTAGTTATATTCATATCACTTTTGTATTCATTTAATTCAAACAGAGAAAGCCAGGGAGGAAGTCAATTTAAGTAACTGTTGCTTGAGTGTAATAATCAATTTATGGCACTATACACCTGTCACCTTGATTTCTTATAAGGTGATACGCCTGCTTCCTTTTATCCCCACCTTACCATTCTTGATTCCCCGCTGCTTTCGGATAGAACCTGATGTCAGTATTGACGTTGAACAAGGTGTCGTCGTCTGTGAGGGTCGGCAGGTCCGTCTTGTATAAAGGATGTTCGAACAGAGCCGACAGCCGGTAGACACCGGGCGCAGCAACGGTTTTACCGCCGCTGGCGTCTCTGATGAGCAGCTTCTGGTTATCCGCTGCCCCGTCGTACTGTTTCATTCGTTTGAAAGACTCCGCTCTCTCCCCAGCGGCAGGGATTTTTTCCAGGGAATGGGACGTGAGGTTTGAGCTCGGCTCGTTGCTAAAATCTTGCAGGATTCTCAGCGTGTGTTTGTTAGGCCAGCCCGGTTCCGCCACCGACCTAACGCGTTGCTTCCCCCAGCTCCCGGCCTCCTCGCTCGGGTTGTGCGCGCACTGGCAGCCACCGTTACCGGTTTCCGATCCCGCCGCTCGCTTCTCTAGTTTTGGGAGCAAGTCTATCATAATGTGCATGGTGCACGCCACCAAAAACACCATGAGTATCAAAACTCGAAATTTACGAAACAGTATCATCTTGATCATTTTGTACAGGATACACGTCTAAGTAGTTGTTATATCACTAAACCATAAAAGCAGTACACAACACCGATATTGATTGAAATTATAGTCAGTGTGAAATATGGAGCAAAAACCCAATATAGATCATTTTTAGATTTTTTTCTGGTCATTCCAAACATAATCCGTGTTATATCAGAAACTCCATGTTTACGCACAGAGCGCTGGTCTTTTAGAAAATACTGAATTATTCATATTCAGCCAGATGGACATGCCGACTCATTGCGGAGAACAGGCACCTTACATCGAATGGATCTGTGGCTATTCTGAATACACCACAAAACGATATCTAATCGTAATAGCAGTGAATAGTTTAGGGAATTTTAAACGTTGTGTTTTAGCACGATTGCGTCTCGAAAGCACTGTTACATCCTCAGAACCTGCAATGCTGAGCATAAAAACGTGTCAATGCTGTCCAATCGTCATTTTTGTTAAAAGTCCGAGGGACAGTCTCTATTCAATTTCAGACAAAACATTTAGCCACAGTCCTTGTAGGAAATAGCAACAGGCAAAAATAAATGCGTTAAAGAAAAGCAACGCAAAAAAATCGAAGATATTTTAAAAAACTGGTGATGCACTATCAAGTTGAATATACCTGGATGTGAGCCTAGGCCAGATCCTGTCAAAAATATTAATCTCCCGTCACCGTTTTCCGTTCAAGGAACAGCAGAGAGAGTAGGCTACACGGCTTGGCAGGTGCAGAGATTTTCGTTTCCACTTGTCCGGTGGCTGTTATACTTCTCAGTCGAACTAGTCTAGTGCTCTTACTGGGTGGGTGTGTTAAATATTATGATCAAACCCTTCTGAGCCCAGCGTCGCTGGCGTCATAGCGAAGAGCTTGGCTGCGTCTACATGCAAACTGCGATAGTGACATGAAACGAGAGAGAGCTTCAGAAAGCGCGTTGGAACGATTTACTGTTAACCTGGCTGCAACTCTCCACAGCGCAAGAAGAGGGCGTCTTCTATTTTTAAATACAATGCTGCTGTGTACCACTGTGCAGTCGACCAGACTCTGTGCCAGGATAAAGGGGGAAGTTGAAATCGGTGAGGGAACACCATTTTTTGGGGTTCTTGCATTTGAATTATATTACATTCTTCTTATATCACGCTTTACCACAATAAACATAAAGTTCAAATTTCGAGACTCCAAGACCATTGATTGAGTGCTTTTGAAGTGACAGGTTGGTGCGAAATCTGTCGCCTTTCTCGGTTGCGCTGTATCAGTCCAATGGACAGCGACCAGCACACTAAAACAAGGCCGTTTTAGTAATGAATATAGGCTACAAGATAGATAGGGTAAATCACCTATTACAAACAGCCTATATGAATGCAGCCATATACACAGCTGTCTTACCAGAATATTGCAAACTAAATGCTGAAAGTAGTAGCCTAGTTATTCATGCAACAAACAAAAATACTGAATAGCAGTTTGGCTTACACAACTGCTAATGCAAATGAATTAATGCAAAGAGAACAAAACAGCAGTACCAAGTAGGCCTAGTAAACAAAATATAAGATAGATAAAGGCATGACACAATCTACACTGAACCAAAATATAAACGCAACATGTAAAGTGTTGGTCCCATGTTTCATGAGTTGAAATAAAAGATCCCAGAAATGTTCTATATGTACAAAAAGCTTTTTTCTCTCAAATTCTGTGCACAAATTTGTTTATATACCTGTTAATGAGCATTTCTCCTTTGTCAAGATAATCCATCCACCTGACAGGTGTAGCATATCAAAAAGCTGATTAAAGAGCATGATCATTACACAGGTGCACCTTGTGCTGGGGCCAATAATAGGTTAAGGCTAATAACACTAACGCTTTTTACAGCTAGCTAAGAAGCTAACTAAACTCTGTAGTGGTGGGGTGTGAGGCAGAGTTGAGTGAAGCCACAGAGTTTCTAAACCCGGAGATGCAACATCGCAAGACTTCTGGGAATGCTTGTGAAGCAGACTAAGTAGACTGGGCCGGGGTTTGAGGTTTGAGAAGTCAATGAGAGAATTGAACAATTCTTCATTACTTGTTAAGTTTCTCGAAATCTAAAGGCACAACCTATATGTCTTAAGTATTTGAACATGTTATTACTCCAACTTCGTGAAAGTGACAAACTGACAGGGTTTTTCATTTAAAAAAATGTATTTATATCGAAGGAGTGCCTTTGATGGCATGCACATGCGCAGTTCGGCGCGAGACAACTGTTAGACCCGATTATGATTTTTTGCGCATGAGCTTAGCTAGCCAACGTCGCCATGACATCGCCTACAAGTTTGATCGGGGATTTCTATTGGAGAAGCAGTTTGAGACTATCTTCATACTGTACTGTCTTTGGTAAAGCAGCTTCAATGGTAAACTTGACCCCGCCCTTATTAATCAAAATCAAATATTACAGGCAGAGGCATATCACGTTATTCACTTACAGTAGCCTACCACAGATGAGAAGCATTTTTCCCCACTTTTTATGGAAACCCAAAGGAGTCATACCTAACCACCCCAGTGGCCTTCCATAGCCCCCCGACACTCTGTCCATTGTGCTGACACAGCGCAGCGAAGACAACCTGTCACTCAATCATTTGAACTTTTTTGCTATTTTTATATAGTGACATAAAACTAAAACTGAGGGGGCACAAGTTTCAACTGAGGGGGCTAAGCCCCCCTTTTCCCCTCGTGGAGCTGGGCCCACAGTCAACACTGATGCTCTGAGGCCAATAATATAGGAAATCTGTTCCATTAGGCTACAGAAACTGCAGGCCTAGACACCACTGGAACATGCTGGTCCAACTTGGTGGATACACTTGATGCGCAATTGCGCATAACTTATTTTGGAGATTTTATCATACTCCATGACATGAAGCTACATTCTTAGAAAAAAGGGTTCCAAAAGGGTTCTTCAGCTGTTCCCATAGGATAACCCTTTTTGGTTCCAGTTAGAACCCTTTTTGGTTCCAATTAGAACCCTTTTGGGTTCCATGTAGAACCCCCTGTGGAAAGAGTTCTACATGGAACAGAAAAGGGTTCTACCTGGAACCAAAAGGGTTCAACCTGGAAGAAAAACAGTTTTTCAAAGGGTTATCCTATGGGGACAGCCAAAGAACCCTTTAAGGTTCTAGATAGCACCTTTTTTGGGAATGGCAAGCCTATGCCCCCACTCCCCTCTGTGTGTGTCTGTGTGTGTGTGTGTGTGTGTGTGTGTGTGTGTGTGTGTGTGTGTGTGTGTGTGTGTGTGTGTGTGTTTGTGTCTGTTTGTCTGTCTGTGTCTGTCTGCAGAGGTGGACTGGGACCAGAAATCAGCCCAAGCATTTTTAATACACCATTCCATTTTTTTTTTAAATTGAGGCCCCCATTACTAGCCAAATAAATATCATTTTGTGAGAAAAGAAAACTAGTTAGACAGGCCTACTGGACTTAAAATGGACCAGCTCACATGGCATTTGCCCAAAATGCCAGATGACCAGTCTGCGTCTGTCTGTCTGTCTGTCTGTCTGTCTGTCTGTCTGTCTGTCTGTCTGTCTGTCTGTCTGTCTGTCTGTCTGTCTGTCTGTCTGTCTGTCTGTCTGTCTGTCTGTCTGTCTGTCTGTCTGTCTGTCTGTCTGTCTATGTGTGTGTGTGATTAACTGTCTTTAGATGATGGGCTATGATAGGCACTATACCTAAACTCTGTATTTAACCTAAATAATTCAATACTGTCCATAAGGATCTCATTAATGCATATTAATGTGTTGTGATGGCTGTTATGCATAAAAAAAATACCTCCTTCTGAAAGTGAATGATAACAATAACTATCTGTTGTGAGAAAATGAGACAAACATTACATTACGACAGCAAAAAAAACATGCAATTATTACATGCTGCAGCAAGAGCTAGCCTGGCACCTAAGCACTCGGATTTGCATCCCAAATGGCACCCTTTTCCCTAGTGCACTACTTCCATAGGGCTCTGGTCAAAAGTAGTACACTATGTAGGGAATAGGGTGCCATTTGTGATGCAAACAGAGACATCAGAGGATTGAATGAATAACCGCTTAAGTGCCTTGGAGTTTATTCAATCTGCCAATTATAGGCCTTTTGACTGGTTAAATATACAACACACTCCTCATGCAGAAAATCTATTTACCTCATCATGTGCCACACAGGTTCAACCGTGTCGGACGCAGAGCACAGTGTACAAGTGTGTGTACACTGTGCTTCTAAAGGCACCACTAACTGGGACAGAATTGAAGAGTTTCACTTGGCTTCTGTCTCTTGTCCCAGAGGCATTTGTGTTCAAGTTCATGCCCCTGCCAGATTTGCGCATCTAAATAAATAAAAGAGGATCTTAAAGCTAACATGCAAACAAATTGTTCTCCCCAAAGGCGAGCCTGCTGTCCCAATTCATCTTGTGTTTCCAGACAAAACAATTTGGCATGAACAGACGTCTGAGAATCCACTGATGCTAAGCTCTAAGTGTAAAGGTAGTCAATGCCCCAGCTCGCATCAATATGCAATTGACTCTGACTGAGAGAAATAGAGAGAGGGAAATATGTAATGTTTTATTACATCTGAGAAACAATGCTCATTTCAAAGCAGTAGGAACCAGTCTGAACATGTCGTTTTTGAGGACATACATAGTTGATTTCAGCCCTGTACACTTTCTGCATACAAATGGAAGAGAAAATAAAATGTCAAGAATAAAGGGCATTATAATACTTCATAATGCTTCATTTGGCCTTACACAGCCTGTTCATAATGCTTAATTTGGCATTACACAGCCTGCTCATGATGCTTTATGCATGTAGTTACAGGGTTATGAGCAGTTATTAAAGCCTATGTTGTGCATTATAATGCATTATGCATCGCTAATAAGGCGTAATATATGGCATACTTATAATACATGGCATAAGGCATACTTATAATGCATTATGACGAGGGTATTCATCATATGAAGAGTAACTACCATTCCCATTGTTCAGCACAGTCTACCTCTGTTATAAAGATAACAAAAGCCCATGTACTGGAATCTGATAGTTTAAAAGGACAAAGCTATTGTCTGTTGTATGAATATCTTTATTGATGGCCAGGTACTAATGTCAAGCAAGCAACAAAGGATTTGGGTAATATGAATCATGAGATTTTAAAGGGGCAATCTGTGATTCAAGCAACAATAAAGCGAACACCCCGCCACTTGTTTTGGTTAAGAGTTGATGGATGGGGCTGGATAAATGTAACCACTCTCAAATTCATAGGCGGAGCTATAGATTCAAGGATCCATGAAATTAAAATGTAAAAGTAAAAACATTGATGTGCCAACCCCAGATTATCAGTTTAATAAAAGGGTAGAGACTGAAGTCATGAGAGGAGGCAGAAGAACATCAGAGGTACATTTTAAAAGTCTTAAATCTCTTAAAATACATGATGGCTGCCAGTGTGATTTATAGGAAGTGGCATTCATTATTTCACTCAGCTAGGCAGACACCCACTGGGCAGGTATAGAAATGGCATCTATAATAAACTGTAATCACCATCACCCTCGGGCTATTAACGCCAGGACCATGATTTTATTTCAAAAACTTTAGATCTGGTGTACTGACCACTGATTATAATGCTGTGCCATTTACTTAGAAAGAAAGCACACACGTTTTTCTCACACTGAGAGATAGCAGTCGTTCAGACCACTGATTATAATGCTATGCCATTTACTTAGAAAGGAAGCACACACGTTTTTTTCTGTGCCATTTACCTAACCCTAAACCTAATTCTAACCCTAACAATAATTCTAACCTTAACCCTAAACCCCCTAGAAATACCATTTGACCTTGTGAGGACCAACAAAATGTCCCCTGTTGGTCAAATTTCTCTTGGTTTACTATTCTTGCGGGGACTTCTGGTCCCCACAAGTATAGTTAAACACGTCCACACACACACACACACACACACACACACACACACACACACACACACACACACACACACACTCTCTCTCTCACACACACACACACACACACACACACACACACACACACACACACACACACACACACACACACACACACACACACACACACACCTTGACTTTTTCCACATTTTGTTGTCTTACAGCCTGAATTTAAAATGGATGGTGAAGTTATTCATTACACTTTGGATGGTGTATCAATACACCCAGTCACTACAAAGATACAAGCGTCATTCCTAACTCAGTTACCGGAGAGGAAGGAAACCGCTCAGGGATTTCACCATGAGGCAAATGGTGACTTTAAAACAGTTACAGAGTTTAATGGCTGTGATAGGAGAAAACTGAGGATGGATCAACAACATTGTAGTTACTCCACAATACTAACCTAAATGACAGAGTGAAAAGAAAGAAGCCTGTACAGAATAAAAATATTACAAAGCATGCATGTTTGCAACAAGGCAAAGCAATTCACTTTTTGTCATGAATACAAAGTGTTATGTTTGGGGCAAATCCAATACAACACATTACCTAGTACCACTCTCCATATATTCAAGCATAGTGGTGGCTGCATCATGTTATGGGTATGCTTGTAATCGTTAAGGACTGTGGAATTTTTCACGATAAAAAGAAACGGAATGGAGCTAAGCAAAGGCAAAATCCTAGAGGAAAACCTGGTTCAGTCTTCTTTCCACCAGACACTGGGAGATTAATTCACCTTTCAGCAAGACAATAACCTAAAACACAAGGCGAAATCTACTAGAGCTGCTTACCAAGAAGACAGTGAATGTTCCTGAGTGGCCGAGTTACAGTTTTGACTGAAATCTGCTTGAAAATCTATGGCAAGACCTGAAAATGGTTGTCTAGCAATGATAAACAACCAATTTGACAGCTAGAACAATTTTGAAAATAATAATAGCAAATATTACACAATCCAGGTGTGGAAAGCTCTTACCCAGAAAACTCACAGCTGTAATTGCTGCCAAAAGTGCTTCTACAAAGTATTGACTCAGGGGTGTGAATACTTATGTTCATTAGATATTTATGTATTTCATTTTTGATGATTTAGCAAAAAATTCTAAAAACATGTTTTCACTCTGTCATTATGGGGTATTGTGTGTAAATGGGTGAGAGAAAAAAATATATTTAATCAATTTTAAATTCAGGTTGTAACACAACAAAGTGTGGAATAAGTAAAGGGCATTGAATACTTTCTGAAGGCACTGTATATAACCAGTACTCATTTTAAAGTATAGAGTGTACAGTAGTAACACATTATGAATAATAAGGAAAAATTCAGTTTGCAAATTAGCCTTTGAGGGTGGCTCGCACCGGTTGTGAGGATGATCAGCCAACACAACTGGTCTTGAGAATAATAACTAGGGCTTACTGTCACGAGTGTTGAGAGACGGGTCGGACCAAAGTGCAGCGTGAAAAGCGTACATGTTTATTATATAGAATAAACATACAAAAACAACAAAACAAAACAACGTGACGTGATGTGACGTGACGTGACGTGACGTGACGTGAAAGTCCTATGGGCTATACAACAACCAGTCTACACGGAACAAGATCCCACAAACAAGGACTGCAACCAGGCTACTTAAGTATGAGCCCCAATCAGAGACAACGAGCGACAGCTGCCTCTGATTGGGAATCATACCCAGCCAAACATAGAAGTATAACAACTAGAATCTAAACATAGATATACAACAACCTAGAACTAAACATGCACACCCTGACCAAACTAACTAGAGTTCTATAGGTCAGGGCGTGACACTTACATTTAATTTGATTACAATGCCTGTGGAGGCATCCATCCCTATTTAGCCCAGGTAAACAACACCACAACACCACGTCAATGTGAAGTTCACCATGGTTAGATTTACCATATTACTATATCGCCCAGACTCTCTCCTCTTCGTGAGTCAGATTTATACCCTCACTGTTGCCCTAGGTTGGTAACCCTTGACTCCTAAGAGACGGGGTGAACTCAGACAGGTGTAGTTACCCTCGGCGGGACTGGAATTATTCACACCATTGATTGGTTGGAGCTGAAGAGCTGGAGGACTCAATCTCTCTCAGTTTCTGTACAAAATAAGAGAATAAGGGAGGGAACACACAAACACACTATTTTTCTGTACAAAATAGAAAATAAAAGAAGGGAGAAATCGATGCATATTCCAGATTCTAGACATTGGTCTGTCAAACAGTGGCTATATACACAGAGGAGTGTGGGTTTGACTGAGGCAGCAGTGCTCATCTTGCCCTGAGGGCTGAGCTGGACTGTTGTAGACTGACTGAAGGGGATAAGATTATATGGATGCTCACTGTAGAATGTTGAACTGGACCTCTTTGGCTCAATAGAATGGTTAATTAATTACAGGGCTGAAATCAATTTCTCTCTGACTGAGAGAAAGAGAGAGAGGGAAATATGTAATGTTTTATTACATCTGAGAAACAATGCTCATTTCAAAGCAGTAGGAACCAGTCTGAACATGTCGTTTTTGAGGACATACATAGTTGATTTCAGCCCTGTACACTTTCTGCATACAAATGGAAGAGAAAATATAATGTCAAGAATAAAGGGCATTATAATACTTCATAATGCTTCATTTGGCCTTACACAGCCTGTTCATAATGCTTAATTTGGCATTACACAGCCTGCTCATGATGCTTTATGCATGTAGTTACAGGGTTATGAGCAGTTATTAAAGCCTATGTTGTGCATTATAATGCATTATGCATCGCTAATAAGGCGTAATATATGGCATACTTATAATACATGGCATAAGGCATACTTATAATGCATTATGACGAGGGTATTCATCATATGAAGAGTAGCTACCATTCCCATTGTTCAGCACAGTCTACCTCTGTTATAAAGATAACAAAAGCCCATGTACTGGAATCTGATAGTTTAAAAGGACAAAGCTATTGTCTGTTGTATGAATATCTTTATTGATGGCCAGGTACTAATGTCAAGCAAGCAACAAAGGATTTGGGTAATATGAATCATGAGATTTTAAAGGGGCAATCTGTGATTCAAGCAACAATAAAGCGAACACCCCGCCACTTGTTTTGGTTAAGAGTTGATGGATGGGGCTGGATAAATGTAACCACTCTCAAATTCATAGGCGGAGCTATAGATTCAAGGATCCATGAAATTAAAATGTAAAAGTAAAAACATTGATGTGCCAACCCCAGATTATCAGTTTAATAAAAGGGTAGAGACTGAAGTCATGAGAGGAGGCAGAAGAACATCAGAGGTACATTTTAAAAGTCTTAAATCTCTTAAAATACATGATGGCTGCCAGTGTGATTTATAGGAAGTGGCATTCATTATTTCACTCAGCTAGGCAGACACCCACTGGGCAGGTATAGAAATGGCATCTATAATAAACTGTAATCACCATCACCCTCAGGCTATTAACGCCAGGACCATGATTTTATTTCAAAAACTTTAGATCTGGTGTACTGACCACTGATTATAATGCTGTGCCATTTACTTAGAAAGAAAGCACACACGTTTTTCTCACACTGAGAGATAGCAGTCGTTCAGACCACTGATTATAATGCTATGCCATTTACTTAGAAAGGAAGCACACACGTTTTTTTCTGTGCCATTTACCTAACCCTAAACCTAATTCTAACCCTAACAATAATTCTAACCTTAACCCTAAACCCCCTAGAAATACCATTTGACCTTGTGAGGACCAACAAAATGTCCCCTGTTGGTCAAATTTCTCTTGGTTTACTATTCTTGTGGGGACTTCTGGTCCCCACAAGTATAGTTAAACACGTCCACACACACACACACACACACACACACACACACACACACACACTCTCTCTCACACACACACACACACACACACACACACACACACACACACACACACACACACACACACACACACACACACACACACACACACACACACACACACCTTGACTTTTTCCACATTTTGTTGTCTTACAGCCTGAATTTAAAATGGATGGTGAAGTTATTCATTACACTTTGGATGGTGTATCAATACACCCAGTCACTACAAAGATACAAGCGTCATTCCTAACTCAGTTACCGGAGAGGAAGGAAACCGCTCAGGGATTTCACCATGAGGCAAATGGTGACTTTAAAACAGTTACAGAGTTTAATGGCTGTGATAGGAGAAAACTGAGGATGGATCAACAACATTGTAGTTACTCCACAATACTAACCTAAATGACAGAGTGAAAAGAAAGAAGCCTGTACAGAATAAAAATATTACAAAGCATGCATGTTTGCAACAAGGCAAAGCAATTCACTTTTTGTCATGAATACAAAGTGTTATGTTTGGGGCAAATCCAATACAACACATTACCTAGTACCACTCTCCATATATTCAAGCATAGTGGTGGCTGCATCATGTTATGGGTATGCTTGTAATCGTTAAGGACTGTGGAATTTTTCACGATAAAAAGAAACGGAATGGAGCTAAGCAAAGGCAAAATCCTAGAGGAAAACCTGGTTCAGTCTTCTTTCCACCAGACACTGGGAGATTAATTCACCTTTCAGCAAGACAATAACCTAAAACACAAGGCGAAATCTACTAGAGCTGCTTACCAAGAAGACAGTGAATGTTCCTGAGTGGCCGAGTTACAGTTTTGACTGAAATCTGCTTGAAAATCTATGGCAAGACCTGAAAATGGTTGTCTAGCAATGATAAACAACCAATTTGACAACTAGAACAATTTTGAAAATAATAATAGCAAATATTACACAATCCAGGTGTGGAAAGCTCTTACCCAGAAAACTCACAGCTGTAATTGCTGCCAAAAGTGCTTCTACAAAGTATTGACTCAGGGGTGTGAATACTTATGTTCATTAGATATTTATGTATTTCATTTTTGATGATTTAGCAAAAAATTCTAAAAACATGTTTTCACTCTGTCATTATGGGGTATTGTGTGTAAATGGGTGAGAGAGAAAAAATATATTTAATCAATTTTAAATTCAGGTTGTAACACAACAAAGTGTGGAATAAGTAAAGGGCATTGAATACTTTCTGAAGGCACTGTATATAACCAGTACTCATTTTAAAGTATAGAGTGTACAGTAGTAACACATTATGAATAATAAGGAAAAATTCAGTTTGCAAATTAGCCTTTGAGGGTGGCTCGCACCGGTTGTGAGGATGATCAGCCAACACAACTGGTCTTGAGAATAATAACTAGGGCTTACTGTCACGAGTGTTGAGAGACGGGTCGGACCAAAGTGCAGCGTGAAAAGCGTACATGTTTATTATATAGAATAAACATACAAAAACAACAAAACAAAACAACGTGACGTGACGTGACGTGACGTGACGTGACGTGACGTGACGTGACGTGAAAGTCCTATGGGCTATACAACAACCAGTCTACACGGAACAAGATCCCACAAACAAGGACTGCAACCAGGCTACTTAAGTATGAGCCCCAATCAGAGACAACGAGCGACAGCTGCCTCTGATTGGGAATCATACCCAGCCAAACATAGAAGTATAACAACTAGAATCTAAACATAGATATACAACAACCTAGAACTAAACATGCACACCCTGACCAAACTAACTAGAGTTCTATAGGTCAGGGCGTGACACTTACATTTAATTTGATTACAATGCCTGTGGAGGCATCCATCCCTATTTAGCCCAGGTAAACAACACCACAACACCACGTCAATGTGAAGTTCACCATGGTTAGATTTACCATATTACTATATCGCCCAGACTCTCTCCTCTTCGTGAGTCAAATTTATACCCTCACTGTTGCCCTAGGTTGGTAACCCTTGACTCCTAAGAGACGGGGTGAACTCAGACAGGTGTAGTTACCCTCGGCGGGACTGGAATTATTCACACCATTGATTGGTTGGAGCTGAAGAGCTGGAGGACTCAATCTCTCTCAGTTTCTGTACAAAATAAGAGAATAAGGGAGGGAACACACAAACACACTCTTTTTCTGTACAAAATAGAAAATAAAAGAAGGGAGAAATCGATGCATATTCCAGATTCTAGACATTGGTCTGTCAAACAGTGGCTTTTAAAAGGTAGGACTGAGCGCGAGGTTATTTGCGAGCGTACTTATATAGTTTTCTGAACCAAGTTTTTTTTTTTTTGTGTCTGTGTGTGTGTGTGTTGTGTGTGTGTGTGCGTGCATGGGGGTCTGTCCGTCCGTCCGCTTCCTGTGTCTGCTTTACTGTGGGTCGATGATAGGTGGTGTATTCTGTTCATTCTGCTAACCTCTGAAACAGCTCCCATTCAACAAGCTGAACACATCAGTCTGTAGAGGTGTCTGTAGAGCATTCACTGCAATATGAAATAATTCATAAGAAATGACACAGTGTCTGAGGTAAATATGATGCATATTGCAATCCTCAAAGAGGTTGGTAAAGAAAAGACAGAAAGACAGAAAAGAGTCCATCTATTATGTGTCTTCTGATAACAGTCTGAAGGGGACCTTGGAGGAGTGAGGACGACAGTGTCTGTCTGCTACCCAGGGCATTGTGGGTATGATGGATGCATGAGGCATCTCCACCCCAACTCTCAGCTAGAGATGATAGACAGATCTGGATGGATGACAGAAGTGATGTGTTATTGGCATGTGTTGTCTTGTGTGTTTTGTGTGTGTGTGCATGTGTGTCCGCGCACACCTGTGTGTGTGTGTGTGTGTGTGTGTGTGTGTGTGCATTGCGCTGAGCTATGTCACTCTACCTGTAGGAACCAACGCCTTGCACATGCTTGAAGAGAACCAATGACATCACACCCTAGTTCCCCCTCACATACTAGCCATGCACGTCATGCAATATTCAGAACAATTCTATAATTACAAAGAACATAACCCAGAGAGTGGTTGTCTTTAGCTATAGTTCCATACCATTTAATCTGCTGCAATTAATGGTCTTTGTGCTGTGCAGACCTATAGAATGACATGTTAAGAATGTGGGCTGATGTATAGAAGGTCTGCGTCCCAAATGGCACCCTATACCCTATAAAACGCATTACTTTTGACCAGAGCCTTATGGGCCAATGGGAATAGGGTTCAGTTTGGGATGCACACAATGTTTCCAAAGTAATGTACAGCGCAGACAAACTAATTAATCTCAACAATTATATATATATATATATATATATATATATATAAAAAACATTTTAAGTGAGAAGTAGGCATTTACTTGAAGCCGAAAAAGAAAGGAAACTCACATGAGCACCACAATGCCTGCTCCACCCATGCTCTACCAAGGTTTTCCAGCACACAGCTTTGACCTACTACAGTAGCTATGTTGGTCTACAGGATTCAAACAGGATTCAAACCTTCTCAAACATTCTAATTCATACTCTTAGAGGAGGTGCTCCCACAATAATGTGATTTATACCGCATACAAGTTCAAGTATTGGATTCTTCACACACCACACTAATCCCATTCCACTAATCCTTTTCTACCTTTTTTTTATTATATGAAAGCAAGCTTTGCTTTTATCCTTACAAGACCAGCATGCTTGATTGAGTGAGCTGTTTTGTCTTGTAGTAATGTGGTGCCTGCCTGTATTTCCTTAATACCTTTATGTTAGCAATACATGTCATTGAGAAAATATATATTTCATAACATATTTTTTTGGTCAGTAGGAGGTGTGTTAGACACAGACACTCATACTATATATAGAGCTCTATAGAGCCTGTCTCCATTCCTAATTTCTGTAACCATTAGCTTACCTGTGTAATATTGATATAAGCTCAGAAACACTTGTTTTGCAAAGATGGTCCTGTTTTATCAATTGCTGTGCTGATCAATGGGCAGTTCATTACATGAATATGTAGCTCAAAGTTTTGTGTATTTGCATTTATTTTTGCAATAAAGATGGTGACGCTACAATAATTATTATTCAGACCGCTTCACTTTTTGTTACGTTACAGCCTTATTCTAAAATTGATGAAATTGTTTTTTCCCTCATCAATCTACACACAATACCCCATAATGACAAAGCAAAAACAGGTTTCTAGAAATGTTTGCAAAAAAACCCCCAAAAAACCAGAAATATCAAATTTACATAAGTTTCAGACCCTTTACTCAGTACTTTGTTGAAGCACCTTTGGCAGTGATTGCAGCCTTGAGTCTTCTTGGGTATGACGCTACAAGCTTGGCACACCTGTATTTGGGGAGTTTCTCCTATTCTTCTCTGCAGATCCTCTCAAGCTCTGTCAGGTTGGATGGGGAGCGTCGCTGCACAGCTATTTCCAGGTCTCTCCAGAGTGGTTCGATCGGGTTCATGTCCGGGCTCTGGCTGGGCCACTCAAGGACTTTCAGAGACTTGTCCCAAAGCCACACCTGGGTTGTATTGACAGTGTGCTTAGGGTCATTGTCCTGTTGGAAGGTGAACCTTTGCCCCAGTCTGCGGTCCTGAGCCCTCTGGAGCAGGTTTTCATCAAGGATCTCACTGTACTTTGCTCCGTTAATCTTTCCCTCGATCCTGACTAGTCTCCCAGTCCCTGCCGCTGAAAAACATCCCCACAGCTGCCACCACCATTCTTCACCGTAGAGATGGTATTAGCCAGGTGATGAGCGGTGCCTGGTTTTCTCCAGACGTGACGCTTGGCAGTCAGGTCAAAGAGTTCTTGGTTCTTGGTTCAATCTTGGTTTCATCAGACCAGAGAATCTTGTTTCTCATGGTCTGAGAGTCCTTTAGGTGCCTTTTGGCAAACTCCAAGCGGGCTGTCATGTGCCTTTTACTGAGGAGTGGCTTCCGTCTGGCCACTCTACCATAAAGGCCTGATTGGTGGAGAGCGGCAGAGATGGTTGTCCTTCTGGAAGGTTCTCCCATCTCCACAAAGGAACTCTGGAGCTCTGTCAGAGTGACCATCAGGTTCTTGGTCACCTCCCTGACTAAGGCCCTTCTCCCCCGATTGCTCGGTTTGGCCGGGCGGTCAACACTAGGAAGAGTCTATGTGGTTCCAAACTTCTTCCATTTAAGAATGATGGAGGCCACTGTGTTCTTGGGGACCTTCAATGCGGCAGAAATGTTTTGGTACACTTCCCCAGATCTGTGCCTCCACACAATCCTGTCTCGGAGCTGTACGGACAATTCCTTCGACCTCATGGCTTGGTTTTTGCTCTGACATATAGACAGGTGTGTGCCTTTCCAAATCATGTCCAATCAATTGAATTTACCACAGGTGGACTCCAATCAAGTTGTAGAAACATCTGAAGGATGATCAATGGTAACAGGATGAACCTGAGCTCAATTTCAAGTCTCATATCAAAGCGTCTGAATACTGTAATACTGTAAATAAGGTATTTCTGTTTTTAACATTTAATACATTTGCAAACATTTCTAAAAACCTGTTTTTGCTTTGTCATTATGGGGTATTGTGTGTAGATTGGTGAGAAAATGTTTTAATTTAATCCATTTTAGAATAAGGCTGTAACGTCCAAAAATTTGGAAAAAGGGACATATATCAGTGGTGATATAAAATCTTGACATTTAACCATTGTAATTATATGTCACACAGGCTGACATAGGTGTATGTAGTTAATAAGTAATTAGTTGATAAGATTTAGGCTATTAGAGAAATTATATTATCACACACACTCTCCTCTACCCTCTTACGAGATACCAAGTCCCCATTCCAAGCTAAAAGACTATAATCAATCAAAGCAATAATCCCAATTAAAAACACTACTTCTCAGTTTCACCCCCGGTTCTCATTTGTCACTAACGAGCAATCGAGCTGGTTAATGAAGGTCAAAAGTCCTCCTCACCTACTGATTGCACTTACCCCCATCCCCCTTTCCTCCCTCTCCACATCTCCCTTTCCCCCTCCATCCCTCGCATTGTGAGTGACAGTGACCCTCCTCCACCCCTCCATCTCTGCCATGTAAATCTGAAGGACCAGAGGAGATACTGTCTGACCCAGGCTCTCAGCCTCTTCCTAATCCCTGAAAGAGACAACCCTGAGCAGGGACAGACACACATTTTTACACAACACCAGGCTTATCTACAGCCAGCCCCTACCTACTCTATGCTGTAGCCACGGTGATATTGGAACAGAACAAATCCTCGGCTGTCACAGTGCTATCAGAGAGAGAGAAAGAGAGAAAGAGATAAAGAGCGAGGCCCCCTCCTCCTCCTCCTTCTGACAAGATATTGTCCTCTCACACGGCGTCTGTATCAGTGGCTCATGTCAATGGCCGATAGAGATAATGGAGCACTGAGGGTGGTTTGATCATTTGGGTGGCTCCCAGGCAATAAAACTGTGTGTGTGTAATGTAATGTAACTCTTAGTAAATTACACGTTAAATGACATGTGGCCTCCACAATAGTATAGGCATTGGTTGAAGCGCAGTGTTAAATTCAAATCTCCCTATCATTATATCGAAACCAATATGACACCAATCTCGATAGAAATTCGCAAATCAACTTGATTGGAGGTACACAACACACTTCCCGCCTCTCCTCATGAGCCGTCCGGCCGTTACAGAGAACCACATACAAGATTTTTTAACAGGGTCGTTAGCAATTGAGTTTTAAGTGTATTTTCTGTGCCTTCCTAGCTTCTATTCTAGACGTCGGATTAAAACGGGACTATAGCGTCCATAAAGTGACCATTGGACTTAAAAAATGTCATATTGACTAAGTTTGTAGGTGCAACAGTTTTTATCAAATTGATCATTTATCGCTCTCACATGCTCATTTCTGTCCAGTAAGCAAAATTACGTATCAAATACTTATTTTCCCAGATGTTGAAGTTGGCTTCATTTGAGGTTCTGTATGAAATGTGAAAATATGTATTTTCCGGATGTTGAAAATTTGTTTTTTTCTCGGACATTGAAAATACGTATTTTCCGGACATTGAAAATACATATTTTCCATATTTTTCATTTTCAGTTCTGAATGAATGTTGAAAATACTTTCTCTACTTTTTTTACTGGGAGACTATTCAGGAACAGAGTAAAGTACAGAGAGATCCTTGATGAAAACCTGCTCCAGAGCTCTCAGGACCTCAGACTGGGGCGAAGGTTCACCTTCCAACAGGACAATGACCATAAGCACACAGCCAAGACAATGCAGGAGTGGCTTCGGGACAAGAAAAAAAAAAAATATAATTTTTTTTAAATTTGTTTTAAAAAATATTATAATATGTAAAAATTAAAAATGTAAACAAAAATGTTACGTATATATATAGAGAACAAATGAAAATAAAAAATATACTCAAAAATAAAAAATAAAATATAGGGAAAAATAAAAAATAAAAAATTAATAGAACTGAAATAAAAACATAGGAAAATAAATTAATAAAAAATATAAATTAATAAAATTTTTTTTTTTAAAGTGGTTGTCCCACTAGCTATCATAAGGTGAATGCACCAATTTGTAAGTCGCTCTGGATAAGAGCGTCTGCTAAATGACGTAAATGTAAATGTAAGTCTCTGAATGTCCTTGAGTGTCCCAGCCATAGCCCTGACTTGAACCCGATCGAACATCTCTGGAGAGACCTCGAAATAGCTGTGCAGCGACGCTCCCCATCCAACCTGACAGAGCATGAGAGGATTTGCAGAGAAGAATAGGAGAGACTCCCCAAATACAGGTGTGCCAAGCTTGTAGCGTCATACCCAAGAAGACACAAGGCTGCAATCGCTGCCAAAGGTGCTTCAACTAAGTACTGAGTAAAGGGTCTGAATACTTATGTAAATATGATATTTCAGTTTTTTATATGTAATACATTTGCAAAAATGTCTAAAACCTGTTTTTGCTTTGTCATTATGGGCTATTGTGTGTAGATTGATGAGGAAAAAAACAACATTTAGTCCATTTTAGAATAAGGCTGTAACGTAACAAAATGTGGAAAAAGTCAAGGGGTCTGAATACTTTCCGAATGCACTGTATCTCAGTCATAGTAGGTAAATTTTTTCAATAAAGTAGCTATCAGCAAAGTCAGTGCTAGTATGGGGAGGGGGGGGGGGGGGGGGGGGGGGAGTTGAGTGCATATAACTACAAGGATTGAATATCACGATTTTGACATATTCAAATTAGACCGTGTTGCTCTATTATCATCATCGAAGGGGAGCTGAAGATATCCCAATAAATCAATAGGCTTACAGAGGGTTAAATTGCCAGCTTGTCAACGGCGAGGGTTAAAATGTCAGCCAGTCAAAGTAACGATACAATAACACAGGGTGAAGGGGTGGGTCCTTTCAGTCCACTAGGGCTGAGTCTGAGGATGAGAAGAGTTATTGGGAAGCCCTGTGGTTCTCTGTCATATTAGGAAATAGGGTGCCATTTGGGACACATGTCAGTCGCTTCCCTGGAAAGCAGCAGATCTAGGATGACATCCAGGGAAGCGACTGACATGTGTCTCAAATGGCACCCTATTTCCTATGGGCTCTAGTCAAAAGCAGTGCACTATATAGGGAAAAGAGTGCCATTTGGGACACAATCGTTGAGCCGTTTCTCCAGCAAGAGGGATATTGGATCAATGTGCACCCAAACAAAAGTAACGTGTGCAAACAGATAGGTGATATTGCCAGTAAGATATCATAAAGTATGTCCTGTAATAGATATTTGGGATATTGCCCTGAGACATCAACAAACTGTATTTGATAATAGTATTCCTACCATGGTGTGTTTGGATGTGGTAAAGTGATGCATTTCTATAGCCTGGTCCCAGATCTGTTTGTGCTGTCTTACCGACTCGTAAAGTTATAGTCATGACATGCCAAATATTGACAATGGCTTGACAATGACCATAGTAGATGGCAAGACAGCACAAATAGATATAAGACCAGGCCAGTATTGCTATGCATAAAAAAGCAAATAATTAATCAATAATTATATAAATCTACAGCTAATAAATGGTCAAAGGGTACCATTGAGCGTCACAACACTATCTCATATAGCTCTGGGGTGCTTTCCCTTATCGTAACCTCAACCATTAGTGGGGAAAATGCAAAACTGACCCAAGATCAGCCTCTAGGGGCAACGTCTTCACCCCACTCCATCTCATATACAGTTGAAGTTGGAAGTTTACATACACCTTAGCCAAATACATTTAAACTCAGTTTTTCACAATTCCTGACATTTAATCCTAGTAAAAATGCCCTGTCTCAGGTCAGTTAGGATCACCACTTTATTTTAAGAATGTGAAATGTCAGAATAATAGTAGAGTGAATGATTTATTTAAGCTTTTATTTCTTTCATCAAATTCCCAGTGGGTCAGAAGTTTACATACACTCAGTTAGTATTTGGTAGCATTGCCTTTAAATTGTTTAACTTGGGTCAAACATTTCGGGTAGCGTCCCACAAGCTTCCCACAATAAGTTGGGTGAATTTTGGCCCATTCCTCCTGACAGAGCTGGTGTAACTGAGTCAGGTTTGTAGGCCTCCTTGCTCGCACACGCTTTTTTAGTTCTGCTCACAAATGTTCTATAGGATTGAGGTCAGGGCTTTGTGATGGCCACTCCAATACCTTGACTTTGTTGTCCTTAAGCCATTTTGCCACAACTTCGGAAGTATGCTTGGGGTCATTGTCCATTTGGAAGACCCATTTGCGACCAAGCTTTAACTTCCTGACTGATGTCTTGAGATGTTGCTTCAATATATCCACATAATTTTCCTTCCTCATTTTGCCATCTATTTTGTAAAGTGCACCAGTCCCTCCTGCAGCAAAGCACCCCCACAGCATGATGCTGCCACCCCCGTGCTTCACGGTTGGGATGGTGTTCTTCGGCTTGCAATGACCCCCTTTTTCCTCCAAACATAACGATGGTCATTATGGCCAAACAGTTCTATTTTTGTTTCATCAGACTAGAGGACATTTCTCCAAAAGTACGATCTTTGTCCCCATGTGCAGTTGCAAACCTGTCTGGCTTTTTTATGGTGGTTTTGGAGCAGTGGCTTCTTCCTTGCTGAGTGGCCTTTCAGGTTATGTCGATATAGGACTCGTTTTACTGTGGATATAGATACTTTTGTACCTGTTTCCTCCAGCATCTTCACAAGGTCCTTTGCTGTTGTTCTGGGATTGATTTGCACTTTTCGCACCAAAGTACGTTCATCTCTGGTAGACAGAACGCGTCTCCTTCCTGAGCGGTATGATGGCTGCGTGGTCCCATGGTGTTTATACTTGCGTACTATTGTTTGTACAGATGAACGTGGTACCTTCAGGCGTTTGAAAATTGATCCCATGGATGAACCAGACTTGTGGAGGTCTACAATTTTCTTTCTGAGGTCTTGGCTGATTTATTTTGATTTTCCCATGATGAAAGCAAAGAGGCACTGAGTTTGAAGGTAGGCCTTGAAATACATCCACATGTACACCTCCCTTTGACTCAAATGATGTCAATTAGCCTATCAGAAGCTTCTAAAGCCATGACATCATTTTTTGGAATTTTCCAAGCTGTTTAAAGGCACAGTCAACTTAGTGTATGTCAACTTCTGACCCACTGGAATTGTGATACAGTGAATCATAAGTGAAATAATCTGTCTGTAAACAATTGTTGGAAAAATTACTTGTGTCATGCACAAAGTAGATGTCCTAACCCACTTGCCAAAACTATAGTTTGTTAACAAGAAATTTGTGGAGTGGTTGTGGAATTAATTATTCCTGCCTGGTCCCCTGTCTTGTAACACATTGGTCAGTTTAGGGCAGCTACGTCCACACAGACGCACGCTCATGCGCGCGCGCACATACACACACCACTGGAGGCTGGTGGGAGGATCTATAGGAGGAAAGGCTCAAAAGTGGTTTCCATATGTTTGATGTGTTTGATACCATTCCATTTATTCCATTCCAGCCATTACAATGAGCCCGTCCTCATATAGCTGCTCCCACCAGCCTCCACTGACATACACAGCATGTTACAGCTCAGCCTGGATGCTGAAAGAGAAACAGCCAGCCAGGGGGAGAGGGTGTGTGTTTGACCCAGGAACAGGAGCAGTCTGTGTGGCTGTGACTCTGCCTCTCACTGCCTGGTGTTGTGTTTGGCCCTGGCTCTCCTTCCTGAAAGACCATAAGTAGGCCTGCTTGCTGGATGACTGGATGATGACACTCTGGAAGGATGTGGTTACGGATGTGTGTGAGTGTGTGTCTGCGTGCATGTAGGCTATCGGTCTGTTTGCTCTGTGGTTTTGTTTCCATGGGGATGACGACAGTTGTAGGCCGATGAGAGCAGATGAGGGCGGATGACACCCCCATTGGACCAAATTATACATTTCCTCTGATTAAAGGAACTGATCAGCATTGATCCTACGGGGAAGAGATGGGAATTTGAGTTTAATTACATTTGAATAATTCAACATTGATGATTGAAGAGTCTGGTGGCATCCCTGCAGAGAAGCACTAAAGCATGTCAATAACATCAACTGCTATTTCTGCCTGATAGTCAATAACTAGTGTCACTCAAAGAGAAAATGATTGCAATTACCTCTAATGAGTTGTGAAAAACATAAACTACCCATTTAATGAAACAAATCAATCTTATGTGTTTTCTTAAGGTGGCTCTTTCATAATGCGTGGCTTCCAGGCAGTAATACATGTGTGTTTGTGTTTATGTGTGTGTGTGTGTGTGTTTCTATGAGCTTGCGTGCATGCATGTTTTTGTGTGTGTATGTAAGTGTTTGTGTTTGTTTGTGTGTGTATGTATGTGTTTGTGTGTGTGTGTGTGTGTGTGTGTGTGTGTGCGATGTTTGTGTGTATGTGTTTGTGTGTGTGTTTGTGTGTGTGTATTTGTGTGTTTGTGTGTTTGTGTGTGTGTATGTATGTGTTTGTGTGTGTGTTTGTGTGTGTGTGTGTGTGTGTGTGTGTGTGTGTATGTGTGATGTTTGTGTTTGTTTGTGGATGTTTGCACCCCTGTCTGTGCCACACTACAGACGTGTTTCTGTGTGATGTCGCTGAAAGCTGGCAGGTATGCAGATGGCCCTTCTCTGTCTCCCTATGTGACACCCAATATATAATCTAGCCTAGCCCCAGATCTGTTTGTGCTGTCTTGAGGAGTTGGCAGGACAGCATACACAGATCTGGGACCATGGTTGGCAGGACAGCACAAACAGATCTGGGACCAGGGTTGGCAGGACAGCACAAACAGATCTGGGACCAGGGTTGGCAGGACAGCACAAACAGATCTGGACCAGGGTTGGCAGGACAGCACAAACAGATCTGGGACCAGGGTTGGCAGGACAGCACAAACAGATCTGGACCAGGGTTGGCAGGACAGCACAAACAGATCTGGGACCAGGGTTGGCAGGACAGCACAAACAGATCTGGGACCAGGGTTGACAGGACAGCACAAACAGATCTGGGACCAGGGTTGGCAGGACAGCACAAACAGATCTGGGACCAGGGTTGGCAGGACAGCTCAAACAGATCTGGGACCAGGGTTGGCAGGACAGCACAAACAGATCTGGGACCAGGGTTGGCAGGACAGCACAAACAGATCTGGGACCAGGCTATATAATATAAACACATCTTGACCTAACCCATCTCTGATGAGTTTGTCCCTCCATATTGTCCAAGCTGAAGTTAGTTCCTGCGCCAGTCGATCCCAACACTTATAGAACCTCCAGCTTTGCCAATACAAGCCAAATAAGGTTGGAGTTGATCCTGATTGATGATGAGTTGCCTGACGACCTTCATGTCACTGCGGGCAACGTTATGCCACGATGGGTAACCTCCGTGCATCGACAGGTTTTGGGGTTTGGCATCTGTGTGTGCTGGGCCGGTGGCATTCTATATGGACCATGGAGTCAACTGATCGTCTACTCTCCCCTAAAGGAATAATGTATACAGTACCAGTCAAAAGTTTGGACACACCTACTCATTCCAGGGTTTTTCTTTATTTTTTACTATTTTCTACATTGTAGAATAATAGTGAAGACATCAAAACTATGAAATAACACATATGGAATCATGTAGTAACCAAAAAAGTGTTAAACAAATCAAAAAAATTTTTATATAGGAGATCAAATAGCCACCATTTGTCTTGATGACAGCTTTGCACACTCTTGGCATTCTCTCAACTAGCTTCATGTAGTCACCTGGAATGCATTTCAATTAACAGGTGTGCCTTCTTAAAAGTTAATTTGTGGAATATATTTCCTTCTTAATGTGTTTGAGCCAATCAGTTGTGTTGTGACAAGGTGGTGTGTGTGTGTGTGTGTGTGTGTGGGGTGGGGGTGGGGGGGGGGTATACAGAAGATAGCCCTATTTGGTAAAATACCAAGTCCATATTATGGCAAGAACAGCTCAAATATGCAAAGAGAAACTACATTCCATAATTACTTTAAGACATGAAGGTCAGTCAATACGGAACATTTCAAGAACTTTTAAAGTTTCTTCAAGTGCAGTTGCAAAAACCATCAAGCGCTATGATGAAACTGGCTCTCATGAGGACCACCACAGGAATGGAAGACCCAGAGTTACCTCTGCTGCAGAGGATAAGTTCATTAGAGTTACCAGCCTCAGAAATTGCAGCCCAAATAAATGCTTCACAGAGTTCAAGTAACAGACACATCTCAACATCAACTGTTCAGAGGGGATTGTGTGAATCAGGCCTTCATGGTCGAATTGCTGCAAAGAAACCACTACTAAAGGACACCAATAAGAAGAAGAGACCTGCTTAGGCCAAGAAACATGAGCAATGGACATTAGACCGGTGGAAATGTGTCCTTTGGTCTGGATTCCAAATTTGAGATTTTTGGTTCCAACCGCTTTGTCTTTGTGAGACGCGGTGTGGGTGAACGGATGATCTCCGCATGTGTATTTCCCACCATAAAGCACGGAGGAGGAGGTGTTTGTCACGATCGTCTTGAAGCGAAGTAGACCAATACGCAGCGTGTTGCACGAACATGGTGATCTTTATTATCTTTAGAGATAACCTATACAATACACAAAACAATAAACGACTCGTGAAGTCCACGGTGACAAAGACCGACAAGGAAGAAAAACCCACAAACACAAAGTGAAACACAGACAGTTAAATATGGCTCCCAATCAGAGACAACCAGCCAAACAGCTGACACTCGTTGCCTCTGATTGGGAGTCACTCAGGCAAACATAGAAACAGACTAACTAGAACCCCCAACATAGACATATACCACATAGAACAAACACACTCTGGCTCAACAAATAGAGTCCATTAGCCAGGGTGTGACAGTACCCCCCCCTAAAGGCGCGGACTGCGACCGCGCCTAAAAAAAAACGCAAAACAGGGGAGGGCTGGGTGGGCACACCTCCTCGGCGGCGGTTCTGGCTCTGGGCTTGCCCACCACCCTCCAATAAACCCCCCTTAGCGCCCCTGGTCCGGTCTGGTCCCGCTGGCTGGAGCTGACCTGGACGTAGCAGGAGCGGCTAGCTTCAGCTCCGTTGTGGAGCCGTTGACCCGTACCTGGTTAGGCACCGGTGACCCAGGCACGGGTTGTGCCGGACAGACGACTCGCACCCCTGGCTTGGTGCGTGGAGCAGCAACGGGCCGGACCGGGCTGACGATGCGCACCCCTGGCTTGGTGCGTGGAGCCGGAACGGGCCTCACCGGACTGACGACTCGCACCCCTGGCTTGGTGCGAGTGGCAGGAATGGGCTGGACCAGGCTGACGACTCGCACCCCTGGCTTGGTGCGAGTAGCAGGAACGGGCCTCACCGGACTGACGACTCGCACCCCTGGCTTGGTGTGAGTGGCAGGAACGGGCTGGACCAGACTGACGACTCGCACCCCTGGCTTGGTGCGAGTAGCAGGAACGGGCTGGACCAGGCTGACGACTCGCACCCCTGGCTTGGTGCGAGTGGCAGGAACAGGCCGGGCCGGGCTGGCGACGCGCACCTTAGGCTTGGTGCGTGGAGCAGGGACAGGCCGGGCTGGGCTGGCGACGCACACCGTAGGCTTGGTGCGTGGAGCAGGGACAGGCCGGACAGGGCTGGCGACGCACACCGTAGGCTTGGTGCGTGGAGCAGGAACAGGCCGGGCAGGGCTGGCGACGCACACCGTAGGCTTGGTGCGTGGAGCAGGGACAGGCCGGGCTGGGCTGGCGACGCACACCGTAGGCTTGGTGCGTGGAGCAGGGACAGGCCGGACAGGGCTGGCGACGCACACCGTAGGCTTGGTGCGTGGAGCAGGAACAGGCCGGGCTGGGCTGGCGACGCACACCGTAGGCTTGGTGCGTGGAGCAGGGACAGGCCGGGCTGGGCTGGCGACGCACACCGTAGGCTTGGTGCGTGGAGCAGGGACAGGCCGGACAGGGCTGGCGACGCACACCGTAGGCTTGGTGCGAGGAGCAGGAACGGGTTGGACCAGGCTGACGACTCGCAGCGTAGGCTTGGTGCGAGGGGCAGGAACATGCCGGGCTGGGCTGGTGGCGTGCACCTTACACTTAGTGCGGGAAGCAGGAACGGGCCGGACCGGACTGGTGACGCACACCACTTGCTTGGTGTGAGGAACGGGACTGGGTTTCGTCATAACCCCCCGCTCCCTCAGCTGCCTACCGAGTTCCTCTCGCCGTGCCTCCTTTCTCACCCTTTCCCTTATCGCCTCCAAATGCTCCATCCTCTGCAACACTACCTCCTGCTCCCTCGTCGCCCCTGCCGTGTGCCCCCCCCTACAATTTTTTTGGGGTTGCCTCTCGCCTGTCCGACGTTGACCCTGCTGACGCCGCTGCTCCTCTCTCCGTCGCCTCTCCACCGTCTCAATCCATGGCCGGCGATCCATCCCGGCCAGGATCTCCTCCCAGGTCCAGGACCCTTTCCCGTCTAATATCTCCTCCCATGACCAGGCTGCCTGCTCCTGGACACGCTGCTTGGTCCTGGTATGGTGGGTTTTTCTGTCACGATCGTCTTGAAGCGAAGTAGACCAATACGCAGCGTGTTGCACGAACATGGTGATCTTTATTATCTTTAGAGATAACCTATACAATACACAAAACAATAAACGACTCGTGAAGTCCACGGTGACAAAGACCGACAAGGAACAAAAACCCACAAACACAAAGTGAAACACAGACAGTTAAATATGGCTCCCAATCAGAGACAACCAGCCAAACAGCTGACACTCGTTGCCTCTGATTGGGAGTCACTCAGGCAAACATAGAAACAGACTAACTAGAACCCCCAACATAGACATATACCACATAGAACAAACACACTCTGGCTCAACAAATAGAGTCCATTAGCCAGGGTGTGACAGTGTTATAGTGTGGGGGTGCTTTGCTGGTGACATTGTCTGTGATTTATTTAGAATTCAAGGCACACTTAACCAGCATGGCTACCACAGCATTCTACAGCGATACGCCATCCCATCTGGTTTGGGCTTAGTGGGACTATCTCTTGTTTTTCAACAGGACAATGACCCAACACACCTCCAGGCTGTGTAAGGGCTATTTTACCAAGAAGGAGAGTGATGGTGTGCTGCATCAGATGACCTGGCCTCCACAATCCCTTGACCTCAACCCAATTGAAATGGTTTGGGATGAGTCGGACCGCAGAGTGAAGGAAAAGCAGCCAACAAGTGCTCAGCATATGTGGGAACTCCTTCAAGGCTGTTGGAAAGGCTGTGAAGCTGGTTGAGAGAATGCCAAGAGTGTTGAAAGCTGTCATCAAGGCAAAGAGTGGCTATTTGAAGAATCTCACATATAAAATATATTTTGATTTGTTTAGCACTTTTTTGTTATATTCAACTTTACACTAACCAAACCCCTCCCTCCCTCCCTCCTGACCAGGGAACAGTATCATAATGGCGGGTAAGGCTCTGAATGTCAACCTGGCCTTGGGTCACTGTGGCCTGGATATTAACATGGATTCTTGTGTGTGTACAGTACCAGTCATTTTTATTATTTTCTACATTGTAGAATAATAGTGAAGAGATCAAAACTATGAAAAAACACATATGGAACCAAAAAAAGTGTTAAACAAATGAAAATATATTTTATATTTGAGATTCTTCAAATAGCCACCCTTTGCCTTGATGACAGCTTTGCACACTCTTGGCATATATATTTTGAGTTGTTTAACACTTTTTTAGTTACTACATGATGTGTTATTTCATAGTTTTGATGTCTTCACTATTATTCTACAATGTAGAAAATAGTAAAAAATAAAGAAAAACCATTGAATGATTAGGTGTGTCCAAACTTTTGACTGGTACTGTACACACACAAGAATCAGTCATTAGCAGTCTGAAATGCTTGATGATTTAGCCTGCAGTGGGCCTTTCCAAAGCTCTCCATGCCCACATACAGACAGGCTGACATACTGGCTGACCTAGCCTAACCTAACCCTCGAATTGTGGGGTGAATGCTCTGAGGAACCGCCCTCTGACTAAAACCACTTGTTTACCCTGAACTCCCATGTTAATATCCAGGCCACAGTGACCCAAGGCCAGGTTGACGTTTAGAGCCTTACCCGCCATTATGATACTGTTCCCTGGTCAGGAGGGAGGGAGGGAGGGGTTTGGTTAGTGTAAAGCTGAATATAGTCTAGTATATAATTATAAATTGAGATTAAATGCAGTCAGCAAATACAAACATGCATATCTATTGTTCTGCTGGAGTTGACATGATGTATTGTGTAAATATTGTGCGTATATCCCTTAATAATTATACATATACACTACCAGTCAAAAGTTTGGACACACCTACTCATTCAAGGGTTTGTCTTTATTTTTACTATATTTTACATTGTAGAATAATAGTGAAGATATCAAAACTATGAAACAACACATATGGAATCACTTTTTTGGTTACTACATGATTCCATATGTGTTATTTCATAGTTTTGATGTCTTCACTATTATTCTAGTAAAATAAAGAAAAACTCTTGAATAAGTAGGTGTGTCCAAACTTTTGACTGTATGTCAAATCCTTTTACTTAGAAGATCCTCTGTTTGTTCCAATTAAATATATATTGGACTGTTCTGCTGTCTATACTACAGGAACATCTGTAAAAACATATCTCGTCATGTTTTTCTTTTTAGATTGACGTTGGGCTTGCACTTACTTGTGTGCCGTTGGATGGAATTATGTTGTGTTACATCTGACTGTCCACCCTGCGTGGTTATAGCCTGGTTAAACCAGACAGAATGCTTTCCTCAATGGCAAGCACAGTGTTCAGTCTCATTTACCAGGCTAGCATACTCATGACCATACATAATAACAGTGAAAAGAGACATAATTAGCTTGATATAATATGTTTAGCATGACAGTTACAAGTTATGGAATGATGATGATTTGATTTGAATGACGTGACTTCTTTACATGGAATCATTTTGATTGATGGCGATCTGACCGCTCAAACGCGATTTAGCAAAAATGCAATAACCATCACACCAAATGAACATGACAACATTAGGCCATGTCATGTCTCATCCACTCACACACACAATGGCAACGGTGATGATGAACTATGGATGCCCTGGTCCCTTATTGTAATGATATGCTCCGCTACAAGTATGACTGTGTGATGGACCCACTTTGACTGCTGCTGTAGGGTTGGGCAGAGCAGCAGCAATGAGAAAGGATGGATAGGTCCAGAATCAATATCATATACTGTATATGACCCACTGTCAAACAGAGGCTAATGTTGAGAAAATAAATCACACATTGAGGTTGTTATTATACTAGACTAGACTCGACTAGACTATAATATACTATTCTATACTATATTAAACTATATTATACTATACTATACTCTAGTATAATGTAATATACTATAATATACTATTCTATACTATACTATATTCTACTATACTATATACTACTATACCATATTTTACTATACTATAATATACTACATCACACTATATTATACTATAATATAATATACAATACTATATTATACTATACACTACTATACTGTACTATACTATAATATACCATAATATACTATTCTATACCATATTCTACTATACTGTATTCTACTACACTGTATTCTACTATACTATAATATATTCTACTATACTATATTCTACTATACTGTACTATATTATACTATATTATACTGTCCTGTATTATAATATACTATATTATTACAATATACTATATTCTACTATACTATACTATATTATACTGTACTATATTATAATATACTATATTATACTATGCTATACTATATTATAATATACTATGCCATACCATACTATACAACATCCTCTATGTATGTGTGATGAGGTGGTGTTGAAGGAGTCAGGCGCAGGAGGGTAAATCACAGAATAACAGGCTTTAATACACAAAATACAGGTTTACGCAGAAATGTGTGAAACACACTCCAGGGCACAAAACAGGCGCACTGGAAAATACAAGGCACATGGGAAAATATGATAAATGGATCGGCAGTAGCTAGTAAGCCAGTGACGCCAAACGCCGAAACCTGTTCGAACAAGGAGGGGAGGCAGCCTCGGCGGAAGTCGTGACAGTACCCCCCCCTTGACGCGCGGCTCCAGCAGCGCGCCGACCCCGGCCTTGGGGACGGACAGGAGGACGTGGAGCAGGGCGAGCCGGAATGGCGACGGTGGAAATCCCGTAACATGGAGGGATTGAGGATATCCCTCACGGGACCCAGCACCGTTCCTCCTGAAGGCCCCCCACCCGACGCCTCGAATCCAGGATGGAATGGACAGAGTACGCCGGGCCCCCTCGATGTCCAGAAGAGGTGGAGGGACCTCCCGCACCTCAGACACCTGGAGTGGACCAGCTACCACCGGCCTGAGGAGAGACACATGAAACGAGGGGTTAATACGGTAATCAGGGGGAAGTAATAACCTATAAGTGACCTCGTTGACTCTCCTCAGGACTTTGAACAGCCCCACAAACTGCGGGCTCAGCTTCAGGCAGGGCAGGCGGAGGGGCGATTACGGGTTGAGAGCCAGACCTGATCCCCCGGTACAAAGACGGGGGCCTCACTACGGTGGCGGTCAGTGTTGGCCTTCTGACGATGCACGGCGCATTGGAGGTGAACGTGGGCAGCATCCCACGTCTTCTCCACGCGCCGAAACCAGTCATCCACCGCAGGAGCCTCGGTCTGGCTCTGGTGCCACGGTGCCAGAACCGGTTGGTAACCTAGAACACACTGGAAAGGCGTTAGGTTAGTGGAGGAGTGGCGGAGAGAATTCTGGGCATATTCTGCCCATGGCAAGAACACCGACCAGTCCACCAAGCCGGTCCTGGCAGTAGGACAACAGGAACCTACCCACGTCCTGATTTACCCGTTCCACCTGCCCATTACTCTCGGGGTGGAACCCAGAGGTTAGGCTGACCGAGACCCCCAGATGTTACATGAACGCCTTCCAGACCTTGGACGTGAACTGGGGACCTCGGTCAGACACTATATCCTCTGGTACCCCGTAGTGCCGGAAGACGTGTGTAAACAGGGCCTCCGCAGTTTGCAGAGCCATGGGGAGACCGGGCAGAGGAAGGAGGCGGCAGGCTTTAGAAAAGCGGTCCACAACGACCAGGATGGTGGTGTTAACTTGGGAGAGGGGAAGATCAGTTAGAAAATCAACACTTAGGTGAGACCATGGTCGTTGTGGAACTGGTAAAGGTTGTAACTTACCAGCTGGGAGGTGCCTAGGTGCCTTACTCTGGGCGCACACTGAGCAGGAGGAGACATACACCCTCACGTCCTTAGCCAAGGTAGGCCACCAGTATTTTCCGGTCAGGCAGCGCACTGTACGGCCGATACCTGGGTGACCAGAGGAGGGTGATGTGTGTGCCCAGTAGATCAGACGATCACGGATAAGAGCAGGCACGTACTGTAGCCCATCTGGACACTGAGGTGGAGAGGGATCCGTGCGTAATGCCTGTTCTATATCCGCGTCCATTGCCCATACTACCGGCGCCACAATGCAGGAGGCCGGCAGTATGGGGGTGTTATCGCTGGGCCTCTCCGCCGTGTCATACAGCTGGGACAGTGCATCTGCCTTCACGTTCTTCGTACCCGGGATGTATGATAGAGTGAAATCAAACCGGGTGAAGAATAGGGCCCACCTGGCCTGGCGAGGATTCAGCCTCCTCACTGCCCGGATGTACTCCAGGTTACGGTGGTCCGTCCAGACGAGGAAAGGGTGTTTCGCCCCCTCGAGCCAATGCCTCCAAATGGTCAAGGCTCGGACAACAGCCAACAGCTCCCGATCACCAACGCCGTAGTTCTGCTCTGCCGGGCTGAGCCTCTTTGAGAAGAACGCACAGGGGCGGCGCTTGGGTGGCGTACCTGAGCGTTGAGACAGGACAGCTCCTATCCCAACCTCGGAAGCATCCACCTCCACTACGAACAGTAGTGATGAATCGGGGTGGGCCAGTACTGGGGCTGAAGTGAACAGACCCCGCAGTTTGCTGAAGGCCAGGTCAGCCTCAGCAGACCAGCGGAGCCTGGACGGCCTACCCTTCAACAGGGAGGTAATGGGAGCTGCGACCTTGCCAAAGCCCCTGATAAACCTCCGATAGTAGTTGGCAAAGCCAAGGAAGCGCTGCACCTCCTTAACCGTGGTTGGAGTCGGCCAATTACGCACGGCTGAAATGCGATCTCCCTCCATCTCCACACCTGAGGTGGAAATGCGGTATCCAAGGAAGGAGACGGACTGCTGGAAAAACATACACTTCTCTGCCTTAGCATAAAGGTAATTTTCCAACAGTCGGGCCAGCACCTTGCGAACCAGGGACACAAGCTCGGCGCGCGTAGCGGAATACACCAGGATGTCATCGATGTAGACCACTACACTGTGACCAAGCATGTTCTGAAACACCTCGTTCACAAAGGACTGGAAAACTGAGGGAGCATTCATCAAACCATAGGGCATCACCAGGTATTCATAATGCCCCGTGGTTGTGCTGAATGCTGTCTTCCACTTACCTCCTTCTCGGATACGTACCAGGTTGTACGCACTCCTGAGATCTAATTTGGTGAAGAAACGCGCCCCATGCATTGATTCAATCACTGAAGGAATGAGGGGGAGAGGATAACTCAATCTTATCGTCTCCCTGTTCAGTGGTCGATAATCAATGTACGGGTGCAGACCTGCGTCCTTCTTCTTCACAAAGAAGAAACTCGAGGAGGTGGGTGATGTGGAAGGATGTATATACCCCTGGCGCAGGGACTCGGTGACCTATGTCTCCATAGCCACCGTTTCAGCCTGTGACAGGGGGTATACGACTCCTGGGAGGTACAGCGTCTACCCGGTGGTTTATCGCGCAATCCCCCGCCCGATGAGGTGGTAACTTAGTCGCCTGCGTTTTAGAGAACGCTTACGCCAAATCGAGGTATTCAGGGGGAATGCGCACAGTGGAGGTACTGTCTGGACTTTCCACCGTGGTGGCACCAACGGAAACACCTAGACACCTACCCTGACACTCTCGCGACCACCCCGTGAGAACCCTCTGCGGCCATGAGAAGGTGGGGTTGTGGAGTGCTAGCCAAGGGATACCTAATACCACAGGGAAAGCAGGAGACTCAATAATGGAAAAAGTAACCTGCTCACAATGCGTCTCCTGGGTAATCATGGTGACTGGTGCAATAACTTCCTTAACCAACCCGGACTCTAATGGTCGACTATCAAGTGCTCTGATGGGGCGTGGAATGGATAAGGGAATCAATGGACTGCCTATACGGTGTGCGAATGCCCTGTCCATAAAGTTCCCAGCTGCGCCTGAATCGACTAGCGCCTTACACTGGGGAACTACCATGTGCTCAGGAAAGGAGATGTGTATTTTACAGTGCGCAGCAGAGGGCTCTGAACGAGTGTGGATGTTTGATACCTGGGGTGATGCGAGAGTGCCCTGCCTGCCGCCTCCAAACCCAGAAGAGCGTTGACGAAAACGTGTGGTGAAATGTCCCTTCGCGCCACCAGTGTGGCACTGGCGCTGTCGTCCTCCGCTCTCTCGGCTAGCGGTTCCACCCATCTCCATCGGTTCTGGATCCGAGTCGGCCGGGATGGAAATGGGCAGACCTCCTCCAGGACGTCCTCTGGTTGCCAGCAGGTTATCCAAACAAATGGCCATGTCCACCAGTTGCGAGAAGGACAACATGGTGTCACGGCAGGCTAGCTCCCGTCGGACGTCCTCTCGCAGATGGCACCGGAAATGGTCGATCAGGGTCCGCTCGTTCCACCCGGACCCAGCTGCCAGAGTTCGAAACTCCAATGCGAAGTCCTGCACAGTCCTCGTCCCCTGCCTTAGGTGGACCAGCCGCTCGCCCGCCTCTCGGGCGGGTGATCAAAGACCGCCCGGAAGAGGTGAGCAAACTCCCCGTAGTTCCACACCGCGTTGGCCCACTCCAGGGCTTTCCCCGAGAGGAAGGAGACGAGGGCGGACACCCTCTCCCGCTCCGATGGGACCGGCCGGATGCTGGAGAAGTAGAGCTCCAGTTGGAGAAGGAATCCTTGGCACAGTGCCGCTGTCCCGTCGAACTCCCGTGGTCGGAATATCTGGATCCCTCCGGGTGCTAGGGTGTAGGTGGCGGGATCCGGTTGGCCAGCTGGTCTCGACGGATCGGGCTCTCTCCTCTCCAGGCATTGGACGACCTGAAGAACCCGATCCATCGCTTCACCCAAGCTGGCTAGCATAGTTGAATGCTCCTGGACCCGTTCCACGACTCCAGGCATGCGCGTCTCTCCCGCTGACTCCACAGTGGGTGGGTGATTCTGTGATGAGGTGGTGTTGAAGGAGTCAGACGCAGGAGGGTAAATTACAGAATAACAGGCTTTAATCCGCAAAATACAGGTTTACGCAGAAATGCGTCAAACACACTCCAGGGTACAAAACAGGCGCACTGGAAAATACAAGGCACACAGGAAAAACTCCTGTCGATACAAAATACACAAGCTCCACCGAGCTTCACTAACCTCCACAATAAACAATCACCCACACAGACAAGGAAGCAGAGGGAACACTTATACAATGACTAATGAGGGAATAAGGACCAGGTGTGTGTGATTGAAGACAAGACAAATGGAGTGATGATAAATGGATCGGCAGTAGCTAGTAAGCCGGTGACGCCGAACGCCGAAACCTGCCCGAACAAGGAGGGGAGGCAGCCTCGGCGGAAGTCGTGACAGTATGGCTCTGGATAGGCCCTAAGAAAGTTGTCCTTCCTTTCCTTGGTGATTGACCAGAGAGAGACAATCCCTCCCTCGTCCCTTCTTTCCCTCTCTCCTCAGCCTCTGTGGCGGTCCCCGGTGTCCACCGCCCTGCTCTCCCAATGTATGCTGTCTCCTCCAGCACCATGTACACGAGCTGTCTTATCGTTACTGCCTAACTGAATGAGCTGTCCCAATCCTTATTGTGTGGTGCCCAAGGGACAGCCTCTGATTTAATGCAAACTGAGTCATGTTGAGCACAATGTGTATTCTTCATGATTTGAGCATGACTGTAATTATGGAGATAACTGTCATTCAGCCATAGTAGGATGCCAACCAGTTGAGGGAGGGGCTGTGCTAAAAGAGAGAGAGAGAAAGAGAGAGATAGAGAGACAGAGACAGACACAGAGAGAACATCACCTGCCCCTAGTTACTTGGCATCCACTGTATTGTAGAGAGACTCCAATGGCAAAACCTGTAGTGGGAAGTATACGAAAATCACGGGTTTAGATAGAACTTGACTACAGAGGCGTTTAAATACAGTATTTCAAGTGGTCAATCAGCTTGGGTGGTCATTAAACCTACTCCAAGCCCTTTAAATCCATATTCTTATATTCTCTCAGCCCTACAATGATGCTGTTCATCGATAGTGAGATCCCTGAGATGATACACCAGGGAAATAACAAATACTCTTGGTGCCACAGAGACCCCATGCCACTTCACTGTGCCAGTCTATGCCAGTCTGGCTGTGCCCCAGGCTGCAGCCCTGTCTGCCAAGGCCCAGGAATGGTCAAGAGTAACTCATTAACCCCTGAGCTCACAGCTTTACAGGCTGCCTGATAAAAGTATTGCCAGGGCTAACTGGGCATAGTGCTGCCCAGTGACATGACCCAGCTAGAAGGGCCCTCTGTGTAGGCTGCAGGAGGTGCGTGTGTGTGTGAGTGTGTGTGTGTGTGTGTGCGTGCGTGTGCGTGTGTGTGCATGTGTGCGTGGATGCATACGTGTGTGTGAATAAATGACCAAGAATGCACTACCACTGACTACACAATTAACGGGAAAGCATATTGCTGAAAAAATTAAGTTCATACCTATCAAAAAAAACACTGGCACAGCTAAAGACTTGAAATGCACAATGACATTGAAAGCTATACTGAACACTACAGAAATACATTTAAATAGGATCTATATTTGTACATAATCTACAAACGCTGGAAGGCAAACCACATAGTACATTCCAAGTACATTTGTACCACAACAATGGCTATTGTTTACTGTTTCTTTATTTGAAAACCTGTGACAAACATCTCAGAGGGGAGATAAAGTCATTGTATTGTATTATATAGTATTATATTATGTTCCTATTCTATTCTGTTCCTATTCTATCCTATTCTATTCTGTTCCTATTCTATCCTCTTCTATTCTGTTCATATTCTATCCTATTCTGTACTGATTTATTATATTCTCTTCTCTACTATATTCTACTAAATTATCCTCTATTCCGCTAACATGTGTTGTGTTAAACCAGTGTTGCATGGAGCGTCTTCATCACCATATCTGGATGTGGCCTGTTGCTACCAACCCTTACAGAAATACACTCAGTACACTGAGGAGTAAGACGAAACAAGGATTAACACGCAAACCATGAATATTCCTTAACCTCGGGCTGATTTCTTCTAATTCTGAAACAAGACGTGGTTGTGAGAGAAATTAATTTGGTGCATAAACAAGCGACAATATGTTTCCCGCGGTGGTTTCACCCGCCTTTCTTTCGGTGAGGGCAGAACATGATTAATAAGGCTGTCGCTCTCTGTCGGCTGTGAGAATTAATAAAATGGAACATGATTAAAACGGGTTCTTGTGTATTTTGGGTGTTCCTGGGGGAGAGGGGTGGTGGGTGGTGGGGTGGGAGGTGTTGAGATGCTGAGATCTTGTTGTCGATGAACAGCGAGTCGAAGGCAAAGGCGCAAGGGAAACATTTACGATGAAAGAAAACAGACTCACTCCATTAGACTGCTCCCAGTTCATAGTGAAAAGCTATTATTTTATGTCTCTGTCCCAAAAGGCACCCTATTCCCTACATAACGCACTACTTTTGACTATAGCCCTATTGGCCCTGGTCAAAAGTAATGCGCTACATAGGGAATAGGGTGCCATTTAGGACTTACCCTATGTCTGGAGGTTTTTCTGGCCTCTCTTGTTTCTCCAGAGTGTCCTCTGTACATACAGGTCACATACCCCCGCTACCTCCCACTTGCCCCCAAAAGACGAGGTAATGAGTATATTAATATGTACATACCTGTGTAGCTTAATGCCTGACACTCGAATGCCACGCCATGTTTGGCCATGGCAACGTACTGCAGTCCCCTCATCATCGCCTTCTTCCTATCTGATAGATGGATAAACCATGGCCTGGTCAAAAGTAGTGCACTATATAGGGAATAGTGTGCCATTTGTTATGCACACTGAATGTATGATTGACAGCCCGGTGGATACAGAGAATGACTTGTCACATATGAGGGAATGCAACCCAGGTGATGAAGAAGTGAAAACACGCCACATTGCTCTAGTGAGGAAGACAGGAGAGGAAAAGAACGAGTGGAGGTGGAAAGGTTGATATTAAAAAACACTGACACATGACAATCAGCATTTTGTTCAGAGAAAGGACAACATTCAGACAATGTCTCCACATTACTAGTTTTCACCTCTTCAAAGCTCAAACAACACCTAGGATGCAGAGTACGGTGTCTGCAACATCCTGTTTTTAAGGTATTTTCTGATTTTATTGAACAGATAAAGACACCCTACCCTATCCATACACAACATTTGTCTTCTGTGCGGTTGGTTTACAGATTGGGTGCCTATCAGAGTTAGCTGAGTTAGCTAGCTCTGTCTGTAGGTACAGCTGCATGCCCTGAAGTGATGGAGGGGGTGTTTGAAATTATCTAATTTCAGGAAGATCTGTCAATATTTGGCCTCCATTCAAGAAGCCTTACGAGATACATTTTTTTGATAGTCAGTGCAAATGTCAGAGGATAAAACATCTCCTTTCATGTGGAGTGACAGCGTGTGACATGTGTGTGACAGCGAGAGAGCAATCAGACTGAATGCTGGAAGGATTCAGGAGGCTGGGAGGATTCACATCCTATTAATTCCCCCATCATTTCCATTCTATTTACACTATATATACAAAAGTATGTGGACACTCCCTCAAATTAGTGGATTCAGCTATTTCAGCCACACCTGTTGTTGACAGGTGTATGAAATCGAGCACGCAGCCATACAATCTCCATAGACAAACATTGGCAGTAAAATGGCCCATACTGAAGAGCTCAGTGACTTTCAACATGGCACCATCATAGGATGGCACCTTTCCAACAAGTCAGTTCATCAAATTTCTGCTCTGCCAGAGCTGCCCCGGTCAACTGTAAGTGCTGTTATTGTGAAGTGGAAACGTCTAGGAGCAACAACAGCCCAGCCGCGAAGTGGTAGGCCACACAAGCTAACAGAACGGGACCGCCGAGTGCTGAAGTGCCTAGTGCTTAAAAATCGTCTGTCCTCAGTTGCAACACTCACTACCGAGTTCCAAACTGCCTTTGGAAGCAATGTCAGCACAATAACTGTTCATCGGGAGCTTCACGAAATGGATTTCCATGGCTGAGCAGCCGCACACAAGCCTAAGATCACAATTAACAATGCCAAGCGTCAGCTGGAGTGGTGTAAAGCTTGCCGCCATTGGATTCTGGAGCAGTGGAAATGCGTTCTCTGGAGTGATGAATCACGCTTCACCATCTGGCAATCACGCTTCACCATCTGACGGACGAATCTGGGTTTGGCGGATGCCAGGAGAACGCTACCTGTCCGAATGCGTAGTGTCAACTGTAAAGTTTGGTGGAGGAGAAATAATGGTCTGGGGCTGTTTTTCATGGTTCGGGCTAGGTCCCTTAGTTGTAGTGAAGGGAAATCGTAACGCTGCAGCATACAATTACATTGTAGACGATTCTGTGCCTCCAACTTTGTGGCAACAGTTTAGGAAAGGCCCTTTCCTGTTTCAGCATGACAATACCCCCATGCACAAAGCGAGGTCCATACAAAAATGGTTTGTCGAGATTGGTGTGGAAGAACTTGACTGGCCTGCACAGAGCCCTGACCTCAACCCCATCGAACACATTTGGGATGAATTGTAACGCAGACTGCGAGCCAGGCCTAATCGCCCAACATCAGTGCCCGACCTCACTAATGCTCTTGTGGCTGAATGGAAGCAAGTCCCCGTAGCAATGTTCCAACATCTAGTGGAAAGCCTTCCCAGAAGAGTGGAGGCTGTTATAGCAGCCCATGATCTTGGAATGAGATGTTCCACGAGCAGGTGTCCACATACTTTTTTCATGTAGTGTATGTACAGTGGGGGAAAAAAGTATTTAGTCAGCCACCAATTGTGCAAGTTCTCCCACTTAAAAAGATGAGAGAGGCCTGTAATTTTCATCATAGGTACACATCAACTATGACAGACAAAATGAGGAAAAAAAATCCAGAAAATCACATTGTAGGATTTTTAATGAATTTATTTGCAAATTATGGTGGAAAATAAGTATTTGGTCAATAACAAAAGTTTCTCAATACTTTCTTATATACCCTTTGTTGGCAATGACACAGGTCAAACGTTTTCTGTAAGTCTTCACAAGGTTTTCACACACTGTTGCTGATATTTTGGCCCATTCCTCCATGCAGATCTCCTCTAGAGCAGTGATGTTTTGGGGCTGTCGCTGGGCAACACAGACTTTCAACTCCCTCCAAAGATTTTCTATGGGGTTGAGATCTGGAGACTGGCTAGGCCACTCCAGGACCTTGAAATGCTTCTTACGAAGCCACTCCTTCGTTGCCCGGGCGGTGTGTTTGGGATCATTGTCATGCTGAAAGACCCAGCCACGTTTCATCTTCAATGCCCTTGCTGATGGAAGGAGGTTTTCACCATAAATCTCACGATACATGGCCCCATTCATTCTTTCCTTTACACGGATCAGTCGTCCTGGTCCCTTTGCAGAAAAACAGCCCCAAAGCATGATGTTTCCACCCCCATGCTTCACAGTAGGTATGGTGTTCTTTGGATGCAACTCAGCATTCTTTGTCCTCCAAACACGACGAGTTGAGTTTTCACCAAAAAGTTATATTTTGGTTTCATCTGACCATATGACATTCTCCCAATCCTCTTCTGGATCATCCAAATGCACTCTAGCAAACTTCAGACGGGCCTGGACATGTACTGGCTTAAGCAGGGGGACACGTCTAGCACTGCAGGATTTGAGTCCCTGGCGGCGTAGTGTGTTACTGATGGTAGGTTTTGTTACTTTGGTCCCAGCTCTCTGCAGGTCATTCACTAGGACCGTTCTTGTGATCATTTTGACCCCACGGGGTGAGATCTTGCGTGGAGCCCCAGATCGAGGGAGATTATCAGTGGTCTTGAATGTCTTCCATTTCCTAATAATTGCTCCCACAGTTGATTTCTTCAAACCAAGCTGCTTACCTATTGCAGATTCAGTCTTCCCAGCCTGGTACAGGTCTACAATTTTGTTTCTGGTGTCCTTTGACAGCTCTTTGGTCTTGGCCATAGTGGAGTTTGGAGTGTGACTGTTTGAGGTTGTGGACAGGTGTCTTTTATACTGATAACAAGTTCAAACAGGTGCCATTAATACAGGTAACGAGTGGAGGACAGAGGAGCCTCTTAAAGAAGAAGTTACAGGTCTGTGAGAGCCAGAAATCTTGCTTGTTTGTAGGTGACCAAATACTTATTTTCCACCATAATTTGCAAATAAATTCATTAAAAATCCTACAATGTGATTTTCTGGATTTTTTTTCTCTCAATTTGTCTGTCATAGTTGACGTGTACCTATGATGAAAATTACAGGCCTCTCTCATCTTTTTAAGTGGGAGAACTTGCACAATTGGTGGCTGACTAAATACTTTTTTTCCCCACTGTATGTGTGTACTATGTGTCTGTTAATGACAGAAACCTGAGAGATACAGTTGCTTGCGAAAGCATTCACCCCCTTGGCAATTTTCCTATTTTGTTGCCTTACAACCTGGAATTAAAATGGATTTTTGGGGGGTTTACATCATTTGATTTACACAACATGCCTACCACTTTGAAGATGCAAAATATTTTTTCTTGTGAAACAAACAAAAAAGAAGACAAAAAAAGTATCTTGGGGTATGTCTCTATAAGCTTGGCACATCTAGCCACTGGGATTTTTGCCCATTCTTCAAGGCAAAACTGCTCCAGCTCCTTCAAGTTGGATGGGTTCCGCTGGTGTACAGCAATCTTTAAGTCATACCACAGATTCTCAATTGGATTGAGGTCTGGGCTTTGACTAGGCCATTCCAAGACATTTACATGTTTCCCCTTAAACCACTCAAGTGTTGCTTTAACAGTATGCTTAGGGTCATTGTTCTGCTGGAAGGTGAACCATCCCACTCTCAAAATCTGGAAGACTGAAACAGGTTTCCCTCAAGAATTTCCCTGTATTTAGCGCCATTCATCATTCCTTCAATTCTGACCAGTTTCCCAGTCCCTGCCGATGAAAAACATCCCCACAGTATGATGCTGCCACCACCATGGTTCACTGTGGTGAGAGGTGTTGGGTTTGCGCCAGACATAGCGTTTTCCTTGATGGCCAAAAAGCTCAATTTTAGTCTCATCTGACCAGAGTACCTTCTTCCATATGTTTGGGGAGTCTCCCACATGCCTTTTGGCGAACACAAAACGTGTTTGCTTATTTTTTCTTTAAGCAATGGCTTTTTTCTGGCCACTCTTCCGTAAAGCCCAGCTCTGTGGAGTGTACGACTTAAAGTGGTCCTATGGACAGATACTCCAATCTTCGCTGTGGAGCTTTTCAGCTCCTACAGGGTTATCTTTGGTCTCTTTGTTGCCTCTCTGATTAATGCCTTCCTTGCCAGGTCCGTGAGTTTTGGTGGGCAGCCCTCTCTTGGCAGGTTTGTTGTGGTGCCATATTCTTTCAATTTTTTATAATGGATTTAATGGTGCTCCGTGGATTGTTCAAAGTTTCTGATATTTTTTTATAACCCAACCCTGATCTGTACTTCTCCACAACTTTGTCCCTGACCTGTTTGGAGAGCTCCTTGGTCTTCATGGTGCCGCTTGCTTGGTAGTGCCCCTTGCTTAGTGGTGTTGCAGACTCTGGGACCTTTCAGAACAGGTGTATACAGTGAGGGAAATAAGTATTTGACCCCTCTGTAAAACATGACTTAGTACTTGGTGGCAAAACCCTTGTTGGCAATCACAGAGGTCAGACGTTTCTTGTAGTTGGCCACCAGGTTTACACACATCTCAGGAGGGATTTTGTCCCACTCCTCTTTGCAGATCTTCTCCAAGTCATTAAGGTTTCGAGGCTGATGTTTGGCAACTCGAACCTTCAGCTCCCTCCACAGATTTTCTATGGGATTAAGGTCTGGAGACTGGCTAGGCCACTCCAGGACCTTAATGTGCTTCTTCTTGAGGCACTCCTTTGTTGCCTTGGCCGTGTGTTTTGGATCATTGTCATGCTGGAATACCCATCCACGACCCATTTTCAATGCCCTGGCTGAGGGAAGGAGGTTCTCACCCAAGATTTTACGGTACATGGCCCCGTCCATCGTCCCTTTGATGCGGTGAAGTTGTCCTGTCCCCTTAGCAGAAAAACACCCCCAAAGCATAATGTGTCCACCTCCATGTTTGACGGTGGGGATGGTGTTCTTGGGGTCATATGCAGCATTCCTCCTCCTCCAAACACGGCGAGTTGAGTTGATGCCAAAGAGCTAGATTTTGGGTATTTTTTTCTCCTCTGACCACAACACTTTCACCCAGTTACATTTTACATTTTTACATTTTAGTCATTTAGCAGACGCTCTTATCCAGAGCGACTTACAGTTAGTGAATGCATACATGTTATTTTTTTATACTGGCCCCCCGTGGGAATCGAACCCACATCCCTGCAGGCCAAACCCTCCCCTACCTTGGACGACGCTGGACCAATTGTGCACCGCCCATGGGTCTCCCGGTCGCTGCCAGCTGCGACAGAGCCTGGACTCGAACCAGGATCTCTAGTGGCACAGCTAGCACTGCGATGCAGTGCCTTAGACCACTGTTCTCCTCTGAATCATTCAGATGTTCATTGGCAAACTTCAGACGGGCCTGAATATGTGCTTTCTTGAGCAGGGGGACCTTGCGGGCACTGCAGGATTTCAGTCCTTCACGGCGTAGTGTGTTACCAATTGTTTTCTTGGTGACTATGGTCCCAGCTGCCTTGAAATCATTGACAAGATCCTCCTGTGTAGTTCTGGGCTGATTCCTCACCATTCTCATGATAATTGCAACTCCATGAGGTGAGATCTTGCATGGAGCCCCAGGCCGAGGGAGATTGACAGTTATTTTGTGTTTCTTCCATTTGCGAATAATCGCACCAACTGTGTCACTTTCTCACCAAGCTGCTTGGCGATGGTCTTGTAGCCCATTCCAGCCTTGTGTAGGTCTACAATCTTGTCCCTGACATCCTTGGAGAGCTCTTTGGTCTTGGCCATGGTGGAGAGTTTGGAATCTGATTGATTGATTGATTGCCCTCCCCCCCCAAAAAAAAAAAAAAAAAAAAAAAAACATTGTAAAGTGGTTATCCCACTGGCTATAAGGTGAATGCACCAATTTGTAAGTCGCTCTGGATAAGAGCGTCTGCTACATGACGTAAGTGTAAATGTTCTGTGGACAGGTGTATTTTATACAGGTAACAAGCTGAGATTAGGAGCACTCTAAGAGTGTGCTCCTAATCTCAGCTCGTTACCTGTATAAAAGACACCTGGGAGCCAGAAATCTTTCTGATTGAGAGGGGGTCAAATACTTATTTCCCTCATTAAAATCAATTTATAACATTTTTGACATGTGTTTTTCTGGATATTTTTGTTGTTATTCTGTCTCTCACTGTTCAAATAAACCTACCATTAAAATGATAGACTGATAATTTCTTTGTCAGTGGGCAAACATACAAAATCAGCAGGGGATCAAATACTTTTTTCCCTCACTGTATATACTGAGATCATGTGACAGATCATGTGACACTTAGATTGCACACAGGTGGACTTTATTTAACTAATTATGTGACTTCTGAGGGTAATTAGTTGCACCAGATCTTATTTAGGAGCTTCATAGCAAAAGGGGTGAATACATATGCACGCACCACTTTTCCGTTATTAATTCTTTAGAATTTCTTTTAACAAGTTATTTTTTTCATTTCACTTCACCAATTTGGACTATTTTGTGTATGTCCATTACATGAAATCCAAATAAAAATCCATTTTAATTACAGGTTGTAATGCAACAAAATAGGAAAAACGCCAAGGGGGATGAATACTTTTGCAAGGCACTGTACGCCTGTATGTTTCAACGCGACTTGGCCAGCCCTGACAGAGTTGTCTATCTGGCTGATGTCTTTACTATTGGAGCTGTCCATAATGAGTGAAGCTCTCCTCTCCTTCCTCCGATGCTGCCTCTCTGACTCCAGCTGTCACAGCAGATGTACTGAGATGTCTTGATTCATCATAGCTGCTTTTAACTGTTGTTTTACAGGGTAACACCCCACTATGAGTCAGGCCTGCCCTCAGTAGGGTTCTACCACACTGTGGGAATAGAGAGAGAAAGAGGAGGGGAGAGAGGGTGTGGGGGGATGGGGGAGAGAGAGAAGGGGTGGGAAAGAGAGAGAGAGAGAGAGTGAAAGAGAGAGAAAGTGAGATAGAAACAGAGGGGCCGGGGAAAGAGAGAGTTAGAGAATTAGTTGAAACGGGGAGGGGGAAGGAGAGAGAGAGTTTTCCCAATGATGCATCAATGCTGTCAGACTCCATAATATTCCTTCTACAGTCTATGTTTTTAAATAGTTTACAACAACTTATTTCATTCTCCTCTAATTCGACTACTTTAATTCATTGTCATTCCAACGTACAGTACTACTCAGGTATGGATCCTTGGTGTGGCATCTGATATTTTATAATGATTCAGTAGTGTTCCTGAAAAATCTAAGCTGAATTTATAAGAGGGGTTTTGATATTAACCATGTCTGGCATTTTACCCTGACTCTGCTGACATGGGATGCTTCCCAAATGGCACCCTATTCCCTATATGGTGCACTGCTTTGGACCAGAAAATGTGTTTTCCTCAAGGAGTTTGTAAAAAAAAATATCAGACCAAATAGGACAAAATATCTGTCTGCAGTGTTTTCTTGTTCTACCCACACAACCCTGTTGAAGAATACTACATACAGTACAAACTCATACCCCGATTTGGAGACATGAGGTCATCATGATGCTCTTTGCAAACATTCCACTAACAACGTGTAGGATCCTATAGTTACAAATAACAGATGGTTTTGTTATTATCGGATGTAGAACATAGCTCTGACTTCTAAATTATGCTTACATCCACAGCGTTTCCTGTGAATACGATCTTCGTGAATGTAATGGAAATGCAGTGCCCTTGCCATTGAGCAGACACTTTTACCCAAAGTGACTTACAGTTTTCGTATAGGTTGCCCTAGCGAGAATCAAACCCACAATCCTGGTGTTGCAAGCGTCATGCTCTACCAACTGAGCCACAGAGGACAACAATGCGCCTATGATTGAATCCCGGGCCATATGAATTCTGGCCATCCTGGTGTGGCGGTTGGTGTTTGTTGCCATGGTTGTTCAATACTGTCTGCCAGTCATGAGTGATGAAAACCTGCCCACTCTGTTTCTCTCTGCCAGTCTCTATCTCTATCATTCAGCTCAGGTTTTCAACACAATAGTTGCCATTATTCTTGTCTCTGAAACCTCTGCAGGACACAAAGTGAAGGAGTAAACATGTTGTGTTGTTTGCCTTGACTTATTTGGTGATTTATTCCAAATGTCTTTAGGCGAAGAGGAAAGTTCAATAGCGTATAAAACGTGTAAGCATTTGAAATGTCAGGGCCTCGCTCTCTAACTTGTCAACGCAGAGTAACATTCCACTCTATTCTTCCCCTGGCATTCTGGGAAATCAAATGTTGCAGATACAAATATCATGTTTTTTTGTTGGTGTTCGCGAAGAGGCGACAATGGCCAGAGTCAGTATTCAAGGACAAATGCAAAAATGAGATTCCTTTGAGGAATACTGTGCCGATGTGTCCTGAATTGCAATGCCTACTCTCGAAGGTCATGTTGGAAAAATATAAATCAAAGCATGCTATTACAGTGCATTCAGAAAGTATTCAAACCCCTTGACTTTTTCCACATTTTGTTACGTCACAGCCTTATTCTAAAATGTATTAAATTGTTTTTTTCCCTCATCAATCAACACACAATACCCCATAATAACAAAGCACATTTTTTTTGCTAATTTATTAAACATAAAAACTGTAAAAACAGACCCTTTACTCAGTACTTTGTTGAAGCACCTTTGGCAGCGATTACTGCCAGGAGTCTTCTTGTGTATGACGCTACAAGCTTGGCACACCTGTATTTGGGGAGTTTCTCCCATTCCTCTCTGCAGATCCTCTCAAGCTCTGTTAGGTTGGATGGGGTGCGTTGCTGCACAGCTATTTTCAGGTCTCTCCAGAGATGTTAGATCAGGTTCAAGTCCGGGCTCTGGCTGGGCCACTCAAGGACATTCAGAGACTTGTCCCGAAGCCACTCCTGTGTTGTCTTGGCTGTGTGCTTAGGGTCGTTGTCCTGTTGGAAGGTGAACCTTCGCCCCAGTCGGAGGTCATGAGCACTCTGGAGCAGGTTTTCATCAAGGATCTCTCTATACTTTGCTACATTCATCTTTGCCTCGATCCTGACTAGTCTCCCAGTCCCTGCCGCTGAAAAACATCACCACAGCATGATGCTGCCACCACCATGCTTCACCTTAGGGATGGTGCCAGGTTTCCTCCAGACGTGACGCTTGGCATTCAGGCCATTGAGTTCAATCTTGGTTTCATCAGACCAGAGATTCTTTCATGTGTCTTTTACTGAAGAGTGGCTTCCGTCTGGCCACTCTACCATACAGGCCTGATTGGTGGAGTGCTCCAGAGATGGTTGTCCTTCTGCAAGGTTCTCCCATCTCCACAGAGAAGCTCTGGAGCTCTGTCAGAGTGACCATCGGGTTCTTGGTCACCTCCCTGACCAAGGCCCTTCTCCCCCGATTGCTCAGTTTGGCCGGGCCTGCCAGCTCTAGGAAGAGTCTTGGTGGTTCCAAACTTCTTCCATTTAATAATGACGGAGGCCACTGTGTTCTTGGGGACCTTCAATACTGCAGAAATGTTTTGGCACCCTTCACCAGATCTGTGCCTGTCTCAGGGCTCCACAGACAATTCCTTCGACCTCATGGCTTGGTTTTTGCTCTGACATGCACTGTCAACTGTGGGACCTTATATAGAGTCTCATAGCAATGGGTCTGAATACCTATGTAAATAAGGTATTTCAAAAAACCTGTTTTCACTTCATCATTATGGGGTATTGTGTGTAGATTGCTGAGGAAAACATAATAGGGTCTGTAAGGTAACAAAATGTGGAAAAAGTCAAGGGGTCTGAATACTTTCCCAAGGCACTGTATACTGTATATTGTCATCCTACAGGCGTGGTCAAACGTTTTGAGAATGACACAAATACTAATTTTCACAAAGTCTGCTGCCTCAGATTTGATGATGGCAATTTGCATATACTCCAGAATGTCATGAAGAGTGATCAGATGAATTGCAATTAATTGCAAAGTCCCTCTTTGCCACGAAAATGAACTTAATCCCCAAAAAACATTTCCACTGCATTTCAGCCCTGCCACAAAAGGACCAGCTGCCATCATGTCAGTGATTCTCTCGTTAACACAGGTGAGAGTGTTGACGAGGACAAGGCTGGAGATCACTCTGTCATGCTGATTGAGTTAGAATAACAGACTGGAAGCTTTAAAAGGAGGGTGGTGCTTGAAATCATTGTTCTTCCTCTGTTAACCATGGTTACTTGCAAGGAAACACGTGCCTTCATCATTGCTTTGCACAAAAAGGGCTTCACAGGCAAGGATATTGCTGCTAGTAAGATTGCACTTAAATCAACCATTTATCAGATCATCAAGAACTTCAAGGAGAGAGGTTCAGTTGTTGTGAAGAAGGTGTCAGGGCGCCCAAGAAAGTCCAGCAAGCGCCAGGACCGTCTCCTAAAGTTGATTCAGCTGCGGGATCGGGGCACCACCAGTGCAGAGCTTGCTCAGGAATGGCAGCAGGCAGGTGTGAGTGCATCTGCACGCACAGTGAGGCGAAGACGTTTGGAGGATGGCCTGGTGTCAAGAAGGGCAGCAAAGAAGCCACTTCTCTCCAGGAAAAACATCAGGGACAGACTGAGATTCTGCAAAAGGTACAGGGATTGGACTGCTGAGGACTGGGGTAAAGTCATTTTCTCTGATGAATCCCTTTCCGATTGTTTGGGGCATCCGGAAAACACCTTGTCCGGAGAAGACAAGGTGAGCGCTACCATCAGAACTGTGTCATGCCAACAGTAAAGCATCCTGAGACCATTCATGTGTGGGGTTGCTTCTCAGCCAAGGGAGTGGGCTCACTCACAATTTTGCCTAAGAACACAGCCATTTAATTATTTTTTATTTCACCTTTATTTAACCAGGTAAGCCAGTTGAGAACAGGTTCTCATTTACAACTGCGACCTGGCCAAGATAAAGCAAAGCAGTGCAATAAAAACAACACAGAGTTACATATGGGGTAAAAAACATAAAGTCAAAAATACAACAGAAAATATATATACAGTGTGTGCAAATGTAGCAAGTTATGGAGGTAAGGCAATAAATAGGCTATAGTGCAAAATAATTACAATAGTATTAACACTGGAATGCTAGATGTGCAAGAGATTATGTGCAAATAGAGATACTGGGGTGCAAAAGATCAAAATAAATAACAATATAGGGATGAGGTAGTTGGGTGGGCTAATTTCAGATGGGCTGTGTACAGGTGCAGTGATCGGTAAGGTGCTCTGACAACTGATGCTTAAAGTTATTGAGGGAGATAAGAGTCTCCAGCTTCAGAGATTTTTGCAATTCGTTCCAGTCATTGGCAGCAGAGAACTAAGCCATGAATAAAGAATGGTACCAACACATCCTCCGAGAGCAACTTCAGCCCAACCATCCAAGAACAGTTTGGTGACGACCAATGCCTTTTCCAGCATGATGGAGCACCTTGCCATAAGGCAAAAGTGATAACTAAGTGGCTCGGGGAACAAAACATCGACATTTGGGTCCATGGCCAGGAAACTCCCCAGACCTTAATCCCATTGAGAACTTGTGGTTGATCCTCAAGAGGCGGGTGGACAATCAAAAACCCACAAATTCTGACAAACTCCAAGCATTGATTATGCAAGAATCGGCTGCCATCAGTCAGGATGTGAACCAGAAGTTAATTGACAGCATGCCATGGTGGATTGCAGAGGTCTTGAAAAAGAAGGGTCAACACTGCAAATATTGACTCTTTGCATAAACTTAATGTAATTGTCAATAAAAGCCTTTGACACTTATGGAATGCTTGTAATTATACTTCAGTATACCATAGTAACATCTGACAAAAATATCTCATAACACTGAAGCAGCGAACTTTGTGAAGACCAATACATGTGTCATTCTCAAAATATTTGACCACGACTGTACACACAAGATGGTACACAGAGACACACACACACACACACACACACACACACACACACACACACACACACACACACACACACACACACACACACACACACACACACGCACACTGGACACTAAGTCACCTGACATCTGTCACTGCTCAGTGGAGTTTTTCCTGCATGGCTAGGTGACTTGGTCAGGAAAAACTTCTAGCCATACTTGTACCCAATGATCGACACATCTCAAGAAGATGGGAAATATGCACACTTCTCAAGTGTCAGGAATCGATCTCAAACTTTGATTGGTGCATTGTGCAGTATTGTCAAAGTTATTACTTTATAATGGGTTTATAATGGGTTTGGAAGGAAGTTGGAAGTTATTTTCTGGTTCTGGAGTTCTGCTCTATTTCTCATTGGTTTGTGTTGTGCGTCTCCAGTCCTCCGTGACTGATTGGCCTGCTTGTGATGTCTGCCTTCTCACCCATGGGATTCACATCTTCTCCACACACCAACATCTTTTCCACCTTACTGGAGAAGCTAATGGCTTGTATCACAACTCAAGTGTTTTCTCCTCTCTCTTTAATACCCCCCCCCCCTCTCTCTCTCTCTCTCTCTCCCATCATCTCTCTCTTTTTGTCCTCCTCTCTCTCCCTCTTGCTTCCTCCATCTGTTGAGGAGATGTGAGAGATTCCCTGATGCCTTCATGCAGGTGAGTGTAATTTTCACAAATGGGTCTTTGAAAACGTGTCCGAGGCAGCGAGGAGTGGGGAGGAGCTGGGAGGAGTATCAGGCCCGATGCGGTCTGAGGCTAATGCACATGATTTCCATTGAGTAACACGTTGCCTGGCGGAGCCACCAGAGCCCATAGCCAGGGTAATGGCTTGACAAATCAGATCTGTCAGAATGGCCACACTTTTCTCTTTTCCCCTCCAGATAAAGAGCTAACTCGACAGACTTCTGGGGGATCGCATGTGATTTACTGTACCAAAAACTGTACCGAGTCAGTCACCCACAACAGAGCTGGAGATATTCTGTGATATCGTCTTGGAGGGGAGCTTATTAGCTGTATAATTAGTCATTTTAGTGGTTTTAACTGTGTAGCTCGTAATGAAGGCCCATATTCATAAAGCGCCTAAGAGCAGCTGTGCTGATCTAGGATCAGGTCCTCTCTATTATTCAGTATTATCTACTACAGTCTTGGAAAAAAAGGTTCTACCTGGAACCAAAAAGGGTTCTCCTATGGGACAGCCGAAGAGCCCTTTTGGAACCCTTTTTTTCTAGGAGTGTAGGCAAAAAAGATCAGAGACCAGCTTTCCTACTCTGAGACGCTTTGTAAATGCGGCCCTGGAGTTTTTTTCTGGTCTTGTCAGATTTTACTGTATGTTCAGGGAAAAACTCAGGATCTCACTTATAACTGCATTGAAGTACTATTTTCGTAATGAGTTTCTTAATGAAAGTAATAAGCTATCACTATGGACTCCCTCTGTCTTTGGGTCACACTTTATTTGAAAAGTCCGTATTTTCAATCTGTAGATACTCTAGAGATGGTCATACTATCAACAAACTATCTGTTGATAAGCAACTGCTTGCTAAGGCTACGGTTAGGGTTAGGTTTAGAATAAGGGTAAAGGTTAAGTTTAGGGTTAGGATAAGGGTTAAGGTTAGGGTTAGAGCTAGGGTTAGGGTTAGTAGATATTACTGATAGTCTGTAGAGCATCTACATATGGACTATACAAATAAAGTGTTACCAGTCTTTGCTCTAAAAGTGTGTGTCAGGGATTAGAGAAACCACTGTGCTGCTGGGAGGCTTGAGAGACTGCCATGGAAGAACTAAGGCTGCTGAACAAGCTGAGCTCCTGGGACAGTGGAGCATACAGGGTTAGCCGTGTTAGCTTAACTAGCTAGCTCCAGTTGTGTTAACTAGCTAGCTCCAGCCATGTTAACTAGCTAGCTCCATCTGTGTTAACTAACTAGCTCCACTCTTCCTGGGGTCCAGCAAAAAATGGTATCTGTTTTTTTAAATCTGAATTTACTGCTTGCATGAGTTGTTGTGGAATAGAGCTCCATTTAGCCATGGCTCTATGAAGTACTGTGCGCCTCCCATTGTCTGTTCTGGACTTGGGGACTGTGAAGAGATCTCTGGTGGCATGTCTTGTGGGGTATGCATGGGTGTCCGAGCTGTGTGCTAGTAGTTTAAACAGACAGCTTGGGGCATTCAACATGTCAATACTTACAAAAACAAGTAGTGACAAAGTCAATCTCTCCTCTGCTTTGAGCCATGAGAGATTGACATACATATTATTAATGTTAGTTCTACATGTACATTTAAGGGCCAGCCGTGCTGTCTTGTTCTGGGCCAGCTGTAATTTTCCCTAGTCCCTCTAGAGCTAGCTCCAACCGTGTTAACTAGCTAGCTCCAGCCTTGTTAACTAGCTAGCTCCATCTGTGTTAACTAGCTACCTCCAGCCATGTTAACTAGCTAGCTCCAGCCGTGTTAACTAACTAGCTCCATCCCGTGTAAGAGAGCTAGCTCCAGTCGTGTTAACTAGCTTGGCATGCTAGATAGGCAGCTCCAGCAATATTAACCAGCTCCAGCTGTTTTAACTAGCTGCAGCAGAATGAGCTAGCTAGCTCCAGCAGCCCATATGGAGCTAGGGAAAACTGAAACATAGCTGGTGATGTGACAGGTCAGTTACAAAACAGATTATCTATGGCTGGTTAGCGTTGCATTTCCAGGGCACAGATATATTATTTATACCCTCCCATGCGTGTCCCTGACTCTATTACGGGCCTTAAATCCCTGGGATAAAGGAGCCATTCTCATTTGAGGAGTGTGTGTGTGTGTGTGTGCGCGCGCGTGCGCGTGTGTGCGTGTGTATGTGTGTGTGTGTGAGAGAGAGCAAGAGAGAGAGAGAGAGGAGAGAGGGCTATTTCTCCAATCCCACCATCACAATGGCGGAGAAATTGAGTGAGGCAGGATTACAGAAGCATTTACTTGTGTGTCCATGTTAGAGAGAGAGGCCCATTTATAGGGAATATGGGCTGTGAGAGAGAGAAAGAGAGAGAGAGAAGGTGGGAGGGGAATTGAGAGAGTACAGCAGAGGGCTGAGAGAGAGGAAGAGAGAGAGGTGGAAGAATATAGAAAAGAGAGAGGAGAGCAGAGCAGAGCAGAGGGTGAATTAGTAAAATAAATTATAAGAGAGCAAAAAGAGAGACAAATAAAGAAGGATATAGTGGGTAGAGTAGAGCAGAGCAGATGGCAGGTAATGCTGCTTTGCTCTCATTACTTTTCTCCCCAGCATTATTGTTTAGGAAATTGATATTACTGGGGACATAATAGCCTTTACCGGCACTTTCCTCTCATTTAATTCCCCCAGTGCTGCAGTTTCAATCAGCTTCAAAGCCAGATTAAACGCTTTGCCGGGTCGGGGAAGGCAGCATCTATGTTCCGTCTACAAGAGAAATAGTACGCCTTGGCAGTCACCGCCCATGGTTTATTCTCCAAGCAGTGTGCAATGCATACAGAATCAATAGAGCAGCCTAAAAATCCATGAGGGGTAAAACTGTACACTGTTTAATGGTGTACCGTAATAAAAAATTAAGGTCGGCTAATGTTCATTCTAAAAAACGAATCTGTCATTGAGGGCAATGTTTCATTTAGAGTTAGTGCAGGTAGGCCAGATGTTTGTCAGTGTATGTGTTATGGGCTACTTGTAAGACCCCATCTTAACCATATGATATGGTGCTTACGGTGTAATGTATCTTTGAGTATAGATCTCCTCAGATGTAGAGGCTATAGTGAAAGCCTGTTTTCAACCCGTTTACCATCCGTCTCTGAGCTTGGCACGATCAATCCCCTAGGCCACCTCCGTTTAATGTATTGTAAGAGCCAAACCACTGGAGATTTACCTTCCAATGCATTTTTTAATCCTGGCCAACCAGTAGTGCTTACAACACATTTTATTTTTCTCATAAGGAAGGAGGATAGGCTAGGTTCCCACTTTCATCAGCAGATTGCTACAAACAGTACACCGCTGCAGGCTTAATTGGAATAATTCAACACTGTACTTTGAAGTTAAAAATATGTGTGCTAGCTGCGTGGGGTTCCAGGGAGGTCACAGTGCTTGAGGTAGTTGCTGGTAGGGAGCCGAGATAAACTAGGTCTATGATGACATCACTACACACAGATAATGCTTACAGTGTGTTGTGGTGGTTAGCAGCAGTTAAGGACTGCAACATTTCAGTAACTGTCCCAAATATCCTGGTTGTGTCACGGATTCAGCCGAGGCTGCTCCTCCTCGGGCAGGCTTCGGCGTTCGTCGTCCCTGGAGTACTAGCTGCTACCGATCTATGTTTCGGTGTTTGTCTAGACTGGTCTGTATTGTTTACACCTGTGTCCCATTAATGTTGATTGTATTCCCTTTAAAAAACCCTGTCTCTCATTTGTTTGTTGTGTGTGATTGTTTTCCGTTAGGTCGGCAGTGCTGGTTGTATTGCGATTATTGTTCCTCCCTGTTTGGAGTTTTTGTTTTGTACTTTCTTTACTGTTTTGAGTAAAGTACGTTCTGCCGGTAGTTCGGTGTCCTGCGCTTGACTTCGTTTCCCGCATACACGTCACCTTGACAGAATCACACACCACACATGGAGTCAGCAGGAGCGGCGGTGCCAGCTGGATCAATGGAAGAACGCGTCGAACAACAAGCGGCCATGATCCAGGCTCTTGGCACCGCCATGGAACGGGTGGTGAGCACTATGGAGCGATGGGAAAGAGGGGGTCTGCCTACACCTCCTCCGACGATACCACCACCATCGGCGATGCCCATCGCTTCACCTCCGGTGTCCACTGGGATTCGGCTCTCGCTCCCGAGGGCTTATGATGGCACAGCTGCCGGGTATCAGGGTTTCCTGCTCCAGGTTGAACTCTACCTGGCAACCATCCACCCTGTGCCCTCGGGATACGAGAGCGTGTCCGCCCTCATCTCCTGCCTGTCCGGCAAGGTGCTGGAGTGGGCCAACGCCGAGTGGGGGGGAATAGACGCCGCTACTGTCAACTATGCAGAGTTCACCCGCCGCTTCAGGGCAGTATTCGATCATCCACCAGAGGGTAAAGCGGCGGGTGAGCGTCTATTCCACCTCAGGCAGGGGAGGAGGAGCGCACAGGAGTTTGCCCTGGACTTCCGGACGCTGGCTGCCAACGCGGGATGGAATGAGAGGGCCCTCATCGACCACTACAGATGTAGCCTGAGGGAGGACGTGCGTCGGGAATTGGCCTGCAGGGACACCAACCTCAGCTTCGACCAACTAGTGGACACGTCCATTCGCCTGGATACCCTGTTGGCTACCCGCGGACGTCCGGAGTCAGGGCCGTCCATTCCATCCCCCAGCACTTCCGAGCCGACCCCTATGGAGCTCGGAGGTGCTGGTGCTAGGGAGACCAGGAGAGAGTCCAGGAGGGAAACCGTCCCCTGCACCAACTGTGGCCACAGAGGACACACTGTTGGTCGGTGCTGGGGAGGTTCTCCTAGGAATCGAGGCAGTAGGCAGCGCACTGATGAGTCATTCCAGGTGAGTAGGCACCCAACTCTCCCAGAGCTCTCTGTTGCGCATATGTGTATTAAAGTTGTGTTTCCCGAGGTTTCTCCTCATTCCCAGCATAAGGCGCTAGTAGATTCAGGCGCAGCTGGGAATTTTATCGATTGCCAGTTCACCTATAGGTTAGGGATCCCTATTGTACCTGTTGATGTGCCTTTCCCTATCCATGCCCTAGATAGCCACCCTTTGGGGTCAGGATTGATTAGGGAAGTCACAGCGCCTCTCAGGATGAAAACGCAGGAGGGTCATGAGGAGAATATTCGGTTGTTTTTGATTGATTCTCCTGCGTTTCCCGTGGTGTTGGGGCTTCCCTGGTTAACATCTCATGCCTGGTTAACATCTCATGACCCCAACATTTCATGGCAACAGAGGGCTCTCAAAGGATGGTCTGATCAGTGTTTCGGGCGGTGTGTAGGTGTTTCCGTAGGGGCAACGACGGTGGAAAGCCCGAACCAAGTTCCCACCATGCACATTCCACCTGAGTATGCCGATTTGGCACTCGCCTTCTGTAAAAAGAAGGCGACTCAATTACACCCTCATCGACAGGGGGATTGTGCGATAGACCTCCAAGTAGGCGCTGCGCTTCCGCGTAGTCATGTGTATCCTCTGTCTCAGGAGGAGACGGCGGCTATGGAGACATATGTCGCCGAATCTCTGAGACAGGGATACATACGGCCATCCACTTCCCCTGTTCACCTCGGTTCCGGTGCTGGCACATCCGGACTCCTCTTTGGCGTTCCAAGTTGAGGTGGATGCGTCCGAGGCTTGGATTGGTGCTGTACTGTCTCAGCGCTCAGGTACGCCACCAAAACTCCGCCCCTGTGCTTTCTATTCTAAGAAGCTCAGTCTGGCGGAGCGCAATTATGACGTGGGGGACAGGGAGCTGTTAGCTGTGGTTCAAGCCCTGAAGGTGTGGAGGCATTGGCTTGAGGGGGCTAAACACCCTTTTCTCATTCTGACTGACCATCGTAACCTGGATTACATCCGGGCAGCGAGAAGGCTGAACCCTCGCCAGGCAAGGTGGGATGTTTTTTACCCGATTTATATTTAAGCTCACCTATAGACCAGGGTCACAGAACACTAAGGCAGACGCCCTGTCCTGACTATATGACACAGAGGAGAGGTCCATTGAGCCCACTCCCATACTTCCGGAGTCTTGTCTGGTGGCACCGGTGGTGTGGGAGGTTGATGCGGACATCGAGCGGGCGTTACGTACCGATCCTACTCCCCCACAGTGTCCAGAGGGTCGGAAGTACGTGCCGCTCGAGGTTCATGATCGATTGATATATTGGGCTCACATGTCAGCCTCCTCTGGTCATCCTGGTATTGGTCGGACAGTGCACTGCCTTGGCGGGAAGTACTGGTGGCCCACTTTAGCTAAGGACGTGAGGGTTTATGTTTCCTCCTGCTCGGTGTGCGCCCAGTGTAAGGCGCCTAGACACCTGCCCAGAGGGAAGTTACAACCCCTCCCCGTTCCACAACGGCCGTGGTCTCACCTATCGGTGGATTTAGTCACGTCCTTCCCCCCTCCCAGGGGAACACGACGATCTTGGTCGTTGTGGATCGGTTTTCGAAGGCCTGCCATCTCATTCCTATGCCAGGTCTCCCTACAGCCCTACAAACTGCTGACGCCCTGTTTACACATGTCTTCCGGCACTACGGGGTGCCTGAGGATATAGTGTCTGATCGGGGTCCCCAGTTCACCTCTAGAGTCTGGAGGGCGTTTATGGAACGTCTGGGGGTCTCGATTAGCCTTACCTCAGGTTTTCACCCGAGAGTAATGGGCAGATGGAGAGAGTGAACCAGGATGTGGGTAGGTTTCTGAGGTCCTATTGCCAGGACCGGCAGGAGGAGTGGTCGGGATATATCCCCTGGGCTGAGATAGCCCAAAACTCACTCAGCCACTCCTCAACTAACCTTACGCCTTTCCAGTGTGTGCTAGGTTATCAGCCGGTCCTAGCACCTTGGCATCAGAGCCAGATCGAAGCCCCTGCGGTGGACGAGTGGTTTCGGCGCTCGGAAGAAACCTGGAACGCTGCGCATGTCCATCTGCAGCGGGCTATCAGGTGGCAAAAGGCGAGCGCCGATCGCCACCGCAGTGAGGCTCCGGTGTACGCACCAGGAAATCGGGTCTGGCTCTCGACCCGAAACCTGCCCCTTCGCCTGCCCTGCCGGAAGCTGGGTCGGCGGTTTGTGGGGCCATTTAAAGTCCTGAGGAAATTGAACAAGGTATGCTATAGGGGTCGGCGCACGGCTGGAGCCGCGCATCAAGGGGGGGGGGGGTACTTTCATGGATTCAGCCGAGGCTGCTCCTCCTCCTTGCTCGGGCAGGCTTCGGCATTCGTCGTCCCCGGAGTACTAGCTGCTACCGATCTATGTTTCGGTTTTTGTCTAGACTGGTCTGTATTGTTTACACCTGTGTCCCATTAGTGTTGATTGTATTCCCTTTAAAAACCCCTGTCTCTCATTTGTTTGTTGTGTGTGATTGATTTCCGTTAGGTCGGCAGTGCTGGTTGTATTGCGATTAATGTTCCTCCCTGTTTGGATTTTTTTTTTTTTACTTTCTTTACTGTTTTGAGTAAAGTACGTTCTGCCAGTAGTTCGGTGTCCTGCGCTTGACTTTGTTTCCCGCATAAACGTCACCTTGACAGGTTGAAGGAATGCAGATTTCCTGCTTATTCCCTCCTCCAACCGAGATGACTGGAAAACCTGCACATTTTGGTAAAGTTACAGGAGTTTTGCAACCTTACAGCAGCTCCATGTGTTTTCCACTACTGGTCTTGAAGTGCCCTTGTCTATGCTGATTTTAGTGTCTTCTGTATATCACCACGCTATCCGTTTCCACTTGTTACACCATTGAAACTGAGTCTATGTGTTGTAAGTAACATCTCAAGAGATTATTAAATTGGTTGAAATACATGGCGAAAGCATGATAAAGGCCCTACATAACATACTGCCAAGCTAGACGAACTGAGGCGAAGATCTTCAATGTGCTGTAGCTTCTCTGGCTTCATTTTCATAGGTTTATTACCAATACAGGGGTGAACCTTCAGCGTGACACCCATGACAATAACACATGTACAGTCGTGGTCAAAAGTTTTGAGAATGACACAAGTAATGGTCTTCATAAAGTTCGCTGCTTCAGTGTTATGATATATTTTTGTCAGATGTTACTATGGTATACTGAAGTATAATTACAAGCATTCCATAAGTGTCAAAGGCTTTTATTGACAATTACATTAAGTTTATGCAGTGTTGACCCTTCTTTTTCAAGACCTCTGCAAACCGCCCTGGCATGCTGTCAATTAACTTCTGGGCCACATACTGACTGATGGCAGCCCATTCTTGCATAATCAATGCTTGGAGTTTGTCAGAATTTGTGGGTTTTTGTTTGTCCACCCGCCTCTTGAGGATCGACCACAAGTTCTCAATGGGATTAAGGTCTGGGGAGTTTCCTGGCCATGGACCCAACATTTCGATGTTTTGTTCCCCGAGCCACTTAGTTATCACTTTTGCCTTATGGCAAGGTGCTCCATCATGCTGGAAAAGGCATTGGTCGTCACCAAACTGATCTTGGATGATTGGGAGAAGTTGCTCTCGGAGGATGTGTTGGTACTATTCTTTATTCATGGCTGTGTTCTTAGGCAAAATTGTGAGCGAGCCCAGTCCCTTGGCTGAGAAGCAACCCCACACATGAATGGTCTCAGGATGCTTTACTGTTGGCATGACACAGGACTGATGGTAGCGGTCACCTTGTTTTCCGGATGCCCCAAACAATCGGAAAGGGGATTTGTCAGAGAAAATGACTTTACCCCAGTCCTCAGCAGTCCAATCCCTGTACCTTTTGCAGAATCTCAGTCTGTCCCTGATGTTTTTCCTGGAGAGAAGTGGCTTCTTTGCTGCCCTTCTTGACACCAGGCCATCCTCCAAACATCTTCGCCTCACTGTGCGTGCAGATGCACTCACACCTGCCTGCTGCCATTACTGAGCAAGCTCTGCACTGGTGGTGCCCCGATCCCGCAGCTGAATCGACTTTAGGAGACGGTCCTGGCGCTTGCTGGACTTTCTTGGGCGCCCTGACGCCTTCCTCACAACAACTGAACCTCTCTCCTTGAAGTTCTTGATGATCCGATAAATGGTTGATTTAGGTGCAATCTTACTAGTAGCAATATCCTTGCCTGTGAAGCCCTTTTTGTGCAAAGCAATGATGACGGCACGTGTTTCCTTGCAGGTAACCATGGTTAACAGAGGAAGAACAATGATTTCAAGCACCACCCTCCTTTTAAAGCTTCCAGTCTGTTATTCTAACTCAATCAGCATGACAGAGTGATCTCCATCCTTGTTCTCGTCAAAACTCTCACCTATGTTAACGAGAGAATCACTGACATGATATCAGCTGGTCCTTTTGTGGCAGGGCTGAAATGCAGTGGAAATGTTTTTTGGGGGATTAAGTTCATTTTCATGGCAAAGAGGGACTTTGCAATTAATTGCAATTCATCTGATCACTCTTCATGACATTCTGGAGTATATGCAAATTACCATCATCAAAACTGAGGCAGTAGACTTTGTGAAAATTAGTATTTGTGTCATTCTCAAAACTTTTGACCACGACTGTACTGTACTTGCATGCGTGTGTGTTGTATTTGTGTGTGTGCGTGTGCAGTGTGTGTCTCTCTGTGTGTGTGTGTGTGTGTGTGTGTGCTGTGTGTGTCTCTGTGTGTGTCTCTCTCTCTGTGTGTGTGTGTGTGTGTGTGTGTGTGTGTGTGTGTGTGTGTGTGTGTGTGTGTGTGTGTGTGTGTGTGTGTGTGTGTGTGTGTGTGTGTCAGAGAGCCAGAGAATGCTCTGAGCCTGCATGTATGTATTCATGCATGAGCAAGTGGATGCGGACTTGCAAAAGCATGCATATTTCATGTGGTACTCCTCACTGTGTGTCTATGGATGAAGATGCTGTGCCTTAGTGTACTTGTGTCCAGTCCAGAGAGTTTTCTGCATGTTTCAGTATTTATGAGAACCAGAGAAGAGTGTGTATTTATGTTTATGTATTTGTAGGAGTAGATGAAGTATTTATGCATTTATGGAACTGAGGGAGGGGTGGACGGTAGTGTGTGTGTGTGTGTCTGTGTGTGTGTGTGTGGCAGACAGGTATGTCTTATTGTGTCTCTGTGTGAGTGTGTGTACGTGTGTCTGTGTGAGTGTGTGTGTGCGTGTGCGTGCGTGTGTGTGTGTGTGGCAGGCGGGTATGTTATTGTGTGTGTGTTATAGTGTGTGTGACGTGTACTCCCAGGGTCGTGTTGACTTGCTGTGGAGGTTTGAGGTTGTGCTCTGGAATGCAGACAAGTGGGTGTGAGCGGTCAGCTTTGGTGGATTTCTACCCTATGTTAAGGAACAAACTGAGCTTTACAGAAACCACACTTACTTCTCTTGGACAGTAGCCACTATAAAGGAAAAACACTCCCTCAACGAACTACAGTCACCTTCTTTTTTATTTTCATTCAATATGTCTGGCAGGAAATTGATCAGCCTGGTCTGGTTGGTACCTTCTGTAACAATACACTGTACCAATAAGATTTCCTGTTTCAGAAACCCTGAAGCATATAGAAGCTTATGGAATAACATGCCGGTGCCAGAGTTAATGGAATAACATGCCGATGCCGGAGTTAATGGAATAACATGCCGATGCCAGAGTTAATGGAATATAACATTTTCCGTCTAGATAGAACTGCCAAAGGGGGTGGAGTTGCAATCTACTGTAGAGATAGCCTGCAGAGCTCTATCATACTATCCAGGTCTGTGCCCAAACAGTTTGAGCTTCTACTTCTAAAAATCCACCTTTCCAGAAATAAGTATCTCACTGTTGCCGCTTGCTACAGACCCCCCTCAGCCCCCAGCTGTGCCCTGGACACCATATGTGAATTGATTGCCCCCCATCTATCCTCAGAGTTCGTACTGCTTGGTGACCTAAATTGGGATATGCTTAACACCCCGGCCATCCTACAATCTAAACTAGATGCCCTCAATCTCACACAAATTATCAAGGAACCTACCAGGTACAACCCTAAATCCGTAAACATGGGTACCCTCATAGATATCATCCTGACTAACTTACCCTCTAAATACACCTCCGCTGTCTTCAACCAGGATCTAAGCGATCACTGCCTTATTGCCTGCGTCCGTAACGGGTCCGCGGTCAAACGACCACCCCTCATCACTGTCAAACGCTCCCAAAAACACTTCAGCGAGCAGGCCTTCCTAATTGACCTGGCCCAGGTATCCTGGATGGATATAGATCTCATTCCGTCAGTAGAGGATGCCTGGTTGTTCTTTAAAAGTAATTTCCTCTCAATCTTAAATAGACATGCCCCATTCAAAAAATACAGAACTAAGAACAGATATAGCCCCTGGTTCTCCTCAGACTTGACTGCCCTTGACCAGCACAAAAACATCCTGTGGCGTACTGCATTAGCATCAAATAGCCCCCGCGATATGCAACTTTTCAGGGAAGTTAGGAACCAATATACACAAGCAGTTAGGAAAGCAAAGGCTAACTTTTTCAAACAGAAATTTGCATCCTGTAGCACTAACTCCAAAAAGTTTTGGGACACTGTAAAGTCCATGGAAAATAAGAGCACTTCCTCCCAGCTGCCCACTGCACTGAGGCTAGGAAACACTATCACCACCGATAAATCTACAATAATCGAGAATTTCAACAAGCATTTTGCTACGTCTGGCCATGCTTTCCACCTGGCTACCACTACCCCGGCCACCAGCTCTGCACCCTCCGCTGCAACTTGCCCATGCCCCCCCCCGCTTCTCCTTCACACAAATCCAGACAGCTGATGTTCTGAAAGAGCTGCAAAATCTGGACCCCTACAAATCATCTGGGCTAGACAATCTGGACCCTTTCTTTCTAAAACTAGCCGCCGAAATTGTCGCAACCCCTATTACTAGCCTGTTCAACCTCTCTTTCGTAACGTCTGAGATCCCCAGAGATTGGAAAGCTGCCGCGGTCATCCCCCTCTTCAAACTCTAGATCCAAACTGTTACAGACCCATATCCATCCTGCCCTGCCTTTCAAAAGTTTTTGAAAGCCAAGTCAACAAACAGATCACCGACCATTTCGAATCCCACCGTACCTTCTCCGCTATGCAATCCGGTTTCCGAGCTGGTCATGGGTGCACTTCAGCCACGCTCAAGGTCCTAAACGATATTATAACCGCGATCGATAATAGACAGTACTGTGCAGCCGTTTTCATTGACCTGGCCAAGGCTTTCGACTCTGTCAACCACCGCATTCTTATTGGCAGACTAAATAGCCTTGGTTTCTCAAATGACTGCCTCTCCTGGTTCACCAACTACTTCTCAGATAGATTTCAATGTGTCAAATCGGAGGGCCTGTTGTCTGGACCTATGGCAGTCTCTATGGGGGTGCCACAGGGTTCAATTCTTGGGCCGACTCTTTTCTCTGTGTATATCAATGACGTCGCTCTTGCTGCTGGTGACTCTCAGATCCACCTCTACGCAGACGACACCATTTTGTATACATCTGGCCCTTCATTGGACACTGTGTTAACAAACCTCCAAACGAGCTTCAATTCCATACAACACTCCTTCAGTAGCCTCCAACTGCTCTTAAACACTAGTAAAACTAAATGCATGCTTTTCAACCGAACGCTGCTTGCACCCGCCCACCCGACTAGAATCACTACTCTCGACGGGTCTGACCTAGAGTATGTGGACAACTACAAATACCTAGGTGTCTGGTTAGACTGTAAACTCTCCTTCCAGACTCACATTAAGAATCTCCAATCCAAAGTTAAATCTAGAATCGGTTTCCTATTTCGCAACAAAGCCTCCTTCACTCATGCTGCCAAACATGCCCTCGTAAAACTGACTATCCTACCGATCCTTGACTTCGGCGATGTCATTTACAAAATAGCCTCCAACACTCTACTCAGCAAATTGGATGTAGTCTATCACAGTGCCATCCGTTTTGTCTCCAAAGCCCCATATAATACCCACCACTGTGACCTGTACGCTCTTGTTGGCTGGTCCTCACTACATATTCGTCGCCAAACCCACTGGCTCCAGGCCATCTATAAATCACTGCTAGGCAAATCCCCGCCTTATCTTAGCTCATTGGTCACCATAGCAACACCCACCCGTAGTCTGCGCTCCAGCGGGTATATCTCACTGGTCATCCCCAAAGCCAACACCTCCTTTGGCCGCAATTCCTTCCAGTTCTCTGCTGCCAATGACTGGAACAAATTGCAAAAATCTCTGAAGCTGGAGACACTTATCTCCCTCACTAACTTTAAGCATCAGTTGTCAGAGCACCTTACCGATCACTGCACCTGTACACAGCCCATCTGAAATTAGCCCGCCCAACTACCTCATCCCTATATTGTTATTTATTTTGCTCATTTGTACCCCAGTATCTCTATTTGCACATCATCTCTTGCACATTTACATTTACATTTTAGTCATTTAGCAGACGCTCCTATCCAGAGCGACTTACAGTTAGCACATCTATCATTCCAGTGTCAATACTAATTGTAATTATTTTGCACTATAGCCTATTTTATTGCCTTACCTCCATAACTTGCTAAATTTGCACACACTGTATATATATGTATTTCTGTTGTATTTTATTTTATTTTTTTGTGACTTTGTTTTGTTTTACCCCATATGTAACTCTGTGTTGTTGTTTTTATCGCACTGCTTTGCTTTATCTTGGCCAGGTCGCAGTTGTAAATGAGAACTTGTTCTCAACGGGTTTACCTGGTTAAATAAAGGTGAAAAAAAAAAAAAAAAAAAAAAAACATGCCACAGTTAATGGAATAACATGCCGATGCCAGAGTAAATGAAATAACATGCCGATGCCAGAATTAATGGAATAACATGGCAGTGCCAGAGTTAATGGCAATGAAAGGAGCCAGGTACTCACTGAAAAGTATCTTCTTCACCCATCCTCATTTTTCTTACAGTGTGTGTGTGTGTATTTGTGTGTATGTGTTTGTGTGTATTTAGTATGTACACACGTGTGTGGGTGTGTGTTAGTGTCTGGATGAAAGGGAACAGGACGTTGTGCAGTAATAACTCCTTGGCAGCAGCCGTGCAGTCCATTGCCCAGGCAGTAGCCTTTTCCTTAATTACACAGCAGAGTGCAGAGTGAGTGACGTGCCTCACCCCTGCAGCCTGGCATTTCTATCCCACGCTCAGTGCCTCCCCCTGGCTGGCCCACGCACGGTGGCCCCTGGCTTTGGGCCTACAGAACCAGGCAGGCCCAAATGTCACAGTGTGTTTTTCTCCAGGGAGGTGAGGTGCTGGGGCACACTAACTGACAAGCCCACTCACTTTGCAGCGGTTGATGTGGGAAGAAGGGAGAGAGGGATGTTTGATGATGGAAATTAGACTCAAGGTGTGACCGGTGAAAATTAAACAGTACATTCTAAAAAGCCATTTATCTCTAAGTGTATGCCATGTCAAGCTGTGTCTGAGAATCTCTGGGATGCTTTTAAATACTCTGAGTTTCCACAGAGGGTTCTACATAAGAGTTAACCCATAAGAGTTCTCCCTGGAATCAAGAAGGGTTCTACCTGGAACCAAAACAGGTTCTCCTATGGGTACAGCTGAAGAACGCTTCTGGAACCCTTTTTTCTAAGAGTGTATGATATGGGTGAAATCACTGGACATTCATTTTGTCGTGGCAATATTATCTGGCTCTTCAGTGTGTGTGTGTGTGTGTGTGTGTGTCTGTGTCTGTGTGTGTGTGTGTGTGTACGTACATGGTCCTCCCTGGTCTAACTGAGAAGAAGAATGGTTCTCATAAGGGGATGTGATGGCGGTATTGGTATAATTTCATAATGTTGTGGTCCCATGAAAAGTTGTATTGCTTACCTTTCTGCAATGATGGGTATAGATTTACAGCAACATCATTATAGGCCAGTCTAAGAGAAGACTAAGCTCCTATATTAGTTTCATATAGAATTAATGCCCTTGATATGTGCCAATAAAGCCTTTAGTTTAACAATGTGTGAGAAGTGTTAAGGCACGTTAGTGTGTCTTTCACCTTCGAGGGCACAGATAACTCCTGATTAAAGAACAGAAAGTGTATCTATAACATGATTTGGAATGGGGTACAGGACGAAAGTATAGCTACCTCCATTAACTGTGTTCAATGGAGCGACTTGTCAATACATTGTGAGGTATGATGTATTGGACCCGTTGTAGATGAGGGTGAATTCCTGTATTTGTGACAGATGTACAATGTCTTTTAATATTACACTGTGAATTATATAAGAAAACAAAACAAAAACACCTTCCAAATCCAGGAGGCCATCATTTTTGGGGGTAATTGAAAGACACTTCAATAGTAAACTACTATCTTGAAAGAGCTTATAAGATACTGCGTAGCTCAACAGGATCAATGTCTCCATCTTTGTTTATTGTCAGATACCAGACTTGCTTTGAAAACAGCTGTCATGTCCGGACAAGAAAACACACACTGTTTTCAATCTGCTACATCTAGACGAGCATGCGGCCGCAGCACAATTTAAAATTATGCTCCTCAAAAGTAGCGACAGTATGCTTGTTTGTTAGGCTTGTATCACTAAATTTCAATAGTCTGTCTTAGAGAAGAGATTGGAACATCGCTGCCTGGAGAGGCTCAGTGGCTGGATCCTGGTTTGACTGACAGGTTGGACAATCAGATATGTCTTTGGGGCCTCTGTCAAATTACGTTGTGTTCGTTTCACTCCAGTCCATTCATACGACTCCAATGTTGGAGTTAGAAAGCAATTGGACATAGAATTGGTGGCGGAGGAGTGTGAAAACACAAAACTTCACATTTTAGAGTGGCCTTTTATTGTCCCCAGCACAAGGTGCACCTGTGTAATTATCATGCTCTTTAATCAGCTTCTTGATATGCCACAATTGTCAGGTGGATGGATTATCTTGGCAAAGGAGAAATGCTCACAAACTTGGATATAAACTTGAAATAAGCTTTTTGTGCGTACAGAACATTTCTGGGATCTTTTATTTCAGCTCATGAAACAACACTTTACATGTTGATATTTTTGCTCCGTATATATCAGCTCAAGAAGTCTTTCATTCCAGCACGGAAAGCAGATTAGATTTGTGTAGCTTGAATTGAGAGAAGCTCTTAGATTTTTCCATTGGAAATCAGGATTTGTCTCTGTGGTCCTCAGGGATATATACATGTTTCCGTTTATATATTAGTTCAGTGTAGAACCCTCTATGAAGGGTTCTACCAATAACCATTTTATAATCTAAAGGGTTCTATGAAGGGTTCTACCGAGAACCCTTTTATCTTTGGAGGGTTCTTCCTAGAACCCTCTATGAAGGGTCCCACCAGCCTTATTAGCCTTTAAAATGTTATTATTTATGACAAAACATTACATATATCATAAGACTTTTCTTTGAGGACCTAGTTATACCCTAACAAAGAGGTGTTGGGAATCTCCTGGTTTACAGGCCACATCAGGCCTGCAAGTCACATTATGCTGGCTTGCAAAGTGATGTGTAATTCCTATTGGAATCCAGCCAGAGTTAGGATGTCCAACAAGTGGAATTGTTAATGACTCGCAACCTGGATTCCGAATGACTGGCAGGGTAGGGAAGATTTAATACTGTGACTACCTCAATCATCTAAACTGGAACAACCATCTCAGTAACGGGTGCAATAAATCCAATTACTATAACAGATTGAATTAGTTTAGAAAACTGTATGTTATTTATCTTTGTGTAGCTTCAAATTAATCAACCAATCAATGTACATCCAAAAACACAGATGTTACATTATAAGAAGCATACTGGGAAATATTATATATGGTTCAATGTAGATCCCTTCTTGACTTCCAAATAATTCTTCTTGCCTTCCAAAAAATCCTTCTTGACTTCCAAAGAATCATCAAAGAACCCTTTCTTCCAAAAACGGTTCTTAGGATGTTAAAGGTTCTAGGTAGAACCCTTTGCCTTACAAAGAACCCTTTCCTACAAAAGGGTTATTGTGATCAAAACGGTTCTTGGTTGAAATCTATCCCTCCGCAAATAACCTTTTTGGAACCCTTTTTTCTAAGAGTGTAGTGTAGGCTACATTATACACTGAGTGTATGAAACATTAAGAACACCTACTCTTTCTATGACAGAATGACCAGGTGAATTCAGGTGAAAGCTATGATCCCTTATTGATGTCACCTGTTAAATCCACTTCAATCAGTGTAGATGAAGGGGAGGAGACAGGTTAAAGACGGATTTCTAAGCCTTGAGACAATTGAGACATGGATTGTATATGTGTGCCACTCAGAGGGTGAATGGGCAAGACAAAATATTTAAGTGCCTTTGAACGTATGGTAGTAGGTGCCAGGCGCACTGGTTTGAATGTGTCAAGAACTGCAATGCTGCTGGGTTTTTCATGCTCAACAGTTTCCCGTGTGTACCAAGAATGGTCCACCACCCAAAGGACATCCAGTTGTGGGAAGCATTGGAGTCAACATGGACCAGCATCCCTGTGGAATGCTTTCGACACCTTATAGAGTCTATACCCCGACATATTGAGGCTGTTCTGAGGGCAAAAGGGGGTGTAACTCAATATTAGGAAGGTGTTCCTACTGTTTTGTACACTCAGTGTATACTTTCCCACACCTGGCTGCAGGGCCAGTGAAAAGCAAGATCGCTGTTGGTTGTGCTCCACTCTCCTTTGAGTGGGCAGAAAGCGTATGTTTCCGGTTTTCAGGGATACAGTATTTTCAACCTAACTTCCGTTTCCCCTGAAAACCGGATGTGGGGACTCCGCTCATTGTCAATGGCGACGTGTATGCGGTGAGCGAAGTCAAGCGCAGGACACAGAGCTACTGGCAGACGTACTTTACTAACCAGTAAAAGAACATACAAAACAAAACCTCCTAACAGGGAGAAAACAAATACACGCATACGAAACAGCAATGCCGACCTTACGGGAAACAAAACAATAACACACAATTTACCAAACGAGAGACAGGGGTAAATATAGGGACTACAATCAAACATAATAGCGAACAGGTGTAAACACTCAAGACTAAACAAGACAAACACCGAAACATCGATCGGCAGCAGCTAGTACTCCGGGGACGACGAACACCGAAGCCTGCCCGAGCAAGGAGGAGGAGCAGCCTCGGCAGAATCCGTGACACTCATGCGTCTTTTTAGGCCTGCCACGTTAGATTAGTTGTGCTCAGAGCCATGTGTTTTGATCTATATACATGGCTCTGATGAATTAAAGTATGTCACACCCAATAGGTCAAAAACCACTTTGTGACAAAGTCTTAAAAAGCCATCTAATTTCCATTTGACCTCAAACACAAATGCATATAGTTCAAACCCAACTCATTGAGCGAATGCAATTAATTTCAATTCAGTTGTGACGAATTGTACCTATAGAGAGGCTTAGGATGTACAGGCACACAGAACAGAAAAAATACAAGGCAGTGTGGAGTGTATGGCCGGACACTGACAGTCAGGCAATGGGCTCTAATGCTCTGATCAGCTGTGTCACTCCCAGTCTCTCACTAGCTGGAGGGAAGGTTAGAGACAGCTGCGCAAAGGCTGCACAAAATCACTCCTCTGATTGAAGAGGAAGTAGGGTCTTCTGATGCTTAATGGCCTTCCTGGAGTGGCATACTGCTGAGTGCATAGGGCCCACGCAGCTAGCTCCGGCTATAGTTGCACAAGCATATTAAGGAAACAGGGTCTGAAACATCCCATTACGAGGATGTATTTTATGTTTTGTTCAATTGTTTGTTTTAAGCTCATTTTAGCAGACGCTCTTACCCAGAGCTACTTAGAGTAGTGATATACTTAGGCTATAGTGTAATTAAGTTGTAAACCCATTTGTATACAAATTCTTGGTGGGCTATGATGGTACGATCCAACCCTGTACAACCCTGATGTGTAAGGTGGTACATTTCAACAACCCCAAAAGGCCTCTGCTTTTTTCTGAGGCAAACATGTCCAGCAACATTCAGGTATTCCTTTTCTTACTCATAGTCCCCAATAATCTCCCTTTAAGAGCACAGAGATAATTGATTTAATTTGTGCTACACAAGCTAATATTCCATCACTGCAAGCACCTGACCTTTGGAGTGTGAAACACTTAGCTCTGTTAATTCCGTCGCCATTAAAGAAGCAACGTTCTCTTCGGAGGCAGCCAGCCTTCTGCCACTAAGAAATAATGGGTTATCTGCTTAGCCTGCTAAATGAACTGTAAAATTAAATGGCACATGATTTGCTTTCCATACTTCCAGGTATCCTTTAAAGGTCGAATGCAGCCGTTTTTTCAGTATCTCAATATCAATTATAAACTGGGTGGTTCAAGCCCTGAATGCTGATTGGCTGAAAGCTGTGGTATATGAGACTGTATACCACAGGTATGACAAAACATTACTTTTTACTGCTCTAATTACTTTGGTAAGCAGTTTATAATAGCAATAAGGCGCCTCGGGGGTTTGTGGTATATGGCCAATATACCACGGCTAAGGGCTGTATCCAGGCATTCTGCGTTGTGTCGTGCGTAAGAACAGCCCTTAGCATGGTATATTGGCTATATAACACACCCCCTCGTGCCTTATTGCTTAATTATACCACAGCATTGTTGAGTACTGGTTTCTGATTGGCTAGAAGGGCATTCTAGAATGGGCATTAAAACCATATAACAGGACAGTTGGAAAAGATATCGGGACACCTTGAAATCATGACGCAATATGCACATACACATGTAGACCATACTTGCTACAAAGTTACAGAAAGCTAAACCAACAAACACACAAACCGAAATTGGATACATTGTAAACGCCGGTTCAAATAATTTCTGGGTAACAATTAAGTAACCTTACTGTGATTGTTTTGAATTAAAATGGTCAAAATTAAACAAAAATAGCTTCTTAGCAAAGGGCAATTTCTCAAACAAGAATTTAGCCAGAACTGTCTGGGAATGGTTTGAGTTGGGAGGGGAAAACTGAAATGTAGCCATGGAAATGTAGCCAATGTCACCATGGAAGGCCAAAACTCCACCCAACTAAACAGGCTGAAATTTCAGGCAGTATTTTCAAACAGCTCTTACACTAAAAGGGTATTATCATAATTTTCACAAGTTCACAGTATAGTTCCAACTTCATAGTATGGAAATGTATATAAACACAGGAACATCACGTTTTTGACTGCACTGGGCCTTTAAGTAAAAGGTGGCCATGTTGGTTTCAGGAATCAAAATGAATGTTGTTTCTATGGGAAAACTCTGCTATTGACTCAAGTTAATCACAATTCGCTTCAATGAGGGATGTAAAGGGATAGTGCTGGATCAGGCTGTTATTTCTATGTGACTGTCATGTTTCGTTCCCGTTTTAGAGCAGGGATAGTAAATGCATCGTGAAGTCATGCCTCACAACTTGACTTCCTTTGTAAATATTCATTGAGACCATATAATATCATATTCAACCTGATATTTCATTAAGTTAACCATTTTAAATAGCAAGGCCTGTCAGTATATGATTTCAAAAGCGTTGAAACCTGAACGTCCTATTACCGCAATCAATAACTTAAAGGACAACTGCACAAGGCGAGGTGTACAATTGCTGCTATTGAAAAGCCATCAGTTGACCAGGCCAGGTTCTGAGGCCGATGTATTTATAATATAATGTTTAATGCACATGTCAGATGAGGGACGAGGCGGTCAATACAGAAGAAATATGATTCTTCCATCTCTGTATCTTCCCACGCCAGAGTCTGTCTGGCAGCCTTTCGCCTCTGAAGAACATGAGAAATGTCTTGATAACACCCCTTACGGTTTCCAAGACTTGATTTCCTGGGAGAGAGGGAAAGGTTACAGTGAATTGCCAATGTAGGGCAGTGACACGTGAAAACAAACCAACTGGCTTGTCACCTGAGACATATAGCTAGTACCTTGTTCCTAACATAAGAAGCAACGGTAAATCCGGCCAGGTTGGTGCAACAAAACGTGGACCTCTGCTCTCCTTCAATCTGAAAGAAAAGGAATGGTCTTGCAATCAGTTGTTGTAAACTTGATGAGCTTGTTTTATCTTGAAATCTACTCGGGGTATGATAGTGTTAGATGTAGTCATGAATGATGCATGCACTGAGTCAGAGAGAGAGTCAGAGAGTGGGACCCAAGATAGTAGAGAACAACACGTGTTGAATAGAAATGAATAGAAAAACGACTGGATGAGAATGTTTTATGCACTGCATAAAGGAGGGGGCTCACATACTGTATATTGCCCCTTTCACTGTAGTAAAAAGCTTGTATCCTGATTTTCAGGGATGAGGAGGATTTGCTGTACATAATGTGTTTTGAGAGTTTAGAATAATGTGTTACCAATGCCAATGTGTAGTTTGACCTTGTTTTGATAAAAAATGTTACCCTCCCGTTGTCCTAGGGTCAAAATGACCCGCCACTGTGTTGAACCAACTTTATTTAATTTTTATATTTTTTGGATCATTTGTGAGAAGGAGGCAGTGATACTTTCTTTAAAGTCTCACTGCCTCCTTCTCACAAATTATCCCAAAAATATAAAAATTAAATAAAGTTGGTTCAACACAGTGGCGGGTCATTTTGACCCTAGGACAACGGGAGGGTTAAGTGGAAAATGTGTTGACATCGACAGCTAGCTTTGAATTACTGCTGCCAAGGACGTTATGAAGTACACATGGAAGTCACAGTGTTTATTATTCTATTCTATCAGGTATATTGTTGTCGCTATGACAGTTTCTTTAAGAAAAATAGTGAGCTAGGGGCCACGGCCAAACAATCCAAAAAAAATCATTTCCTATTCTTTAATAACATTAGACAAGAAAAGGATGCCATTTAAGAGTATCGGGACGTGATCCGTGTGTTGAGTCACCCAGCAGTGCACCTCACCACCTGTCTCCCCTCTCACCCCTGTCTCCTGACATCCAGCTCCTCTCACCCCCAGGGAGTCCCCACCCCCCAGCCCCACCCCCCCCACCCCCCAACCCCAACCCCTCAGCCACAACCCCCCAGCCCCTACACAGCACCCCTGCTGCTCAACAGAATGTCACCCTGAGGCAGAGCCTAGGCCTCTGACTGGCTCACATTGGTGCCCATGTTTCTGCTCCAGTGGAAGGTTAAAGAAATATCCCGCCGGCCCCACACAAAGTGCTTTCGGCCCCGCTCGGCTCTGCAGTCTAGGGTATAACATTCTACAGGTATAACACACACTGCAAGGCTTCACAATTGAGGACATGTTGACTGCTAAGCAGAGCCTTGGAGAGATCAATTACCTGCCACAGTGACATTCACAGCTCTTGTCAACACTTAACTGTAGGTAGGTACAACACTGATTCAGGTGGAGCAGGGGGACTATAATATAATTATGTGGCCTAATGTGTCACAGTTTGAGAGAGGTAAGGAAATAGTATTAGTTTAACATAATGTGGATGCTACCATGGTTACGGTTAGTCCTGAATGAATCGTGAATAAGGATGAGTGAGAAAGTTACAGAGGGTCAAAGATAATACCCCAAATGCTAACCTCTGTTATTGGTAATGGTGAGAGGTTAGAATGGTTTGGGGATATGATCTTTGACCCGCTGTGTCGTTCATTATTCACAATTAATTCTGGATTATCCGCAATCATGGTAGCATCCACATTAATGTTGAAGTGTTTAAAAACATATTCTATTCTTATTTAAAATAAAAGTGACTCCAAAATGACACATTAGATCTGGTATAAGATAATACAAACAAAAAAAACATGGGTTTTTCTTTAGTTTTTGTTCCATCATCTTTGAAATGCAAGAGAAAGGACACAATACTATTAAGCAGTGTATGTGCAAAGTTTCAGATTGATCCAGTGAAGCATTGTAATACTGGACTATTTTGTATCAAGTCTGCCCAAATGTGCCGAATTGGTCAATTGATACCTTTTCAAGTACGTAACTATAGAGAACATACAACAATGATATGGTAATACAAAATGTAAGTTTACACACTCCCAGGAATGTCATACATGATGGATCTTTAGTTTATACACTAACTTTCACACATCTAGATGGCCGGGCGGGGTGGGTGTGGAGCCAGAGACAGCAGGAGTTCAAACTGTAGAACCCAGTTCCTACATTTGAATATAAAAATAGATTTTATCAAACAAAACTATGCTACATTTTATCTCTGGGACCCTTAGGATGACAAATCAGAGCAAGATTACTGAATGTAAGTACATTATTTACCCTCAGAGGTGAATGTATCAAACCAGTTGCTGTGATACTTTTTCTGTTGTTGTGCACTGTCCTCAAACAATAGCATGGTATTTTTTCACTGTAATAGCAACTGTAAATTGGACAGTGCAGTTTCAGTGTCAATTTGAAGCATGGTGGTGGACGTGATTTGTTCTGGGTTGTCAGATGGTTCCTTCCACCCAATAGGAGTCTGCTCTCTCTCTGTTGGTGAGCCAACCCTTTCAAACATGTTGTGTTGCACACTATCTGACACTCTTCCCTCTCTCTTCTCTCCTCTGGGGAAAGATCTGTCTCTCCTCTGGGTTATTTAAATCAGTATCGGTTCGTACTCATTCAACCAGAAAGGCTTTTTTGCTTTTACTTAAAGCCCTGAACTAAGTCAATGTGTCCCTCCGCTGTTTTGTTTAAAGTAAGACCTGGAAATTAATGAGGAAGACACAGGCCAAAGGCCCTTCCGGCTGCCATGTTTTCTTGAGTCGCTGTGACATGTTTGTGTGTATGTGTGTGTTCACAGAGTTGCTGTAGCTATATCTTAAAGCAGAGCTCACATCGTGCTATGAACATGAGCGAACAGGAGATCTGCTGCAACATAGCTACAATATAATACCATGACAAAGGATTTCTCTACATCACCTTTGTAAAGTTGCTCTGGACCCCTTTGACAAAGCGTTGTTGAAGCTATCGCAGTCACAGAGTCAGAATTTCCAATCTGAAACCCACCAATGGAGCCTTGACAGATATTGTGCAGTCCGATAAAAAAAATAGTTTCTTGTGCCTTCCATCTGACAATACCAAGTACTCATGTGTCCTTCTCAAGGTTTCCCTCTGTTTCACTATGTAGCCAATGGATTACTACTCCCCTCCCGGGTAGACGAGTGAGAAATAGAGAGAGAGAGAGAGAGAGAGAGAGAGAGAGAGAGAGAGAGAGAGAGAGAGAGAGAGTCGAAAACAGCAGCTCCGAGACAAGGTAGCACATCTGGTGAACAGGTCAGGTGTGTCACTGAGAATATTAGCCTCCAAAGTCAACTGGCGCTGTGCATCAAATTGGACATGCACTCCTCAGCGGTAAAAGCGTGCCGACAAGCACGTCCTGTCTTTACTATCTCTAAGACGAGAGACAAGAGTGATGGGGGTCCCGGTTCTGTGCTCTGAAGATAAGTCCCCACTCCATCCTGGGCATGTGAAGTCGTCCTCTCACACAAACACACACACACACATACACACGCACGCACGCACGCACACACACTCGTACATCCCCCCCCCCCCCCCCCCCCCACACACTTCACCCATTCAAACCAGGCTTGAAGGACGTGCCAACATCCAACAAACTATCACCCACATGCTCTTAAGGAAATTGTGAATGTCATGGATACATTAGAATTAGTAGATATATGGAGGCTTAAATATGCTGATCTAGTGAGATATACATGGCGGAGACTGAATCAAGCTAGTCGTCTTGACTTCTTTCTTATCTCATTCTCGTTGGCACCAAAAGTAAAAAAAAGTGTTGATAGGGGACAGAATGCGGTCGGACCATCATATAATAGGCATATACATTACTCTGACTGAATTTCCACGTGGGCGAGGATATTGGAAATTTAATCAAAGCCTATTGGATGATAATTTATTTATAATTAGAACAAAGGAATTTATAACTGACTTTTTCCAACATAACATAGGTACAGCGAATCCCCTTATTGTATGGGACACCTTTAAATGTGCCTTTAGAGGCCATGCAATTCAGTACTCATCTCGAAAACAAAAGCAATTTAGGTCAAAAGAGTTTATACTAAGAAAGGAAATAGAAAGTCTAACAGAACAGATAGATGGCAATAAAAACTGTAACATAGAGGCTCAGAATAAATTAGAGGAAAAACAAAAAGAAATGGAAAAACTTATTCAAGAAAGATCAAGTGTAATATATTATAAAAATAAAGCAAACTGGATGGAATATGGGGAAAAATGCACAAAATTCTTTTTTAATCTTCAACATAGGAATGCTACCAAAAAGAACTTAATGCAACTGGTTACAATTGACGGAGTCACCCATAATTCACCTAATGATATTTTGAAGGAAGAAACAAAGTACTTTAAGCATATGTTTTCTTTTCAGTCGCCTCCATCTCCTCTAACTGAAGCTAATTGTAGAGATTTTTTTTCTATTGATAATGTCAAATTAACAGCCACACAGAAAGACTCATGTGAAGGTGAAATTACAGAGGAGGAACTTCTGGATGCAATTAAAGACTTTAAGTCCGGGAAAACTCCAGGGTTGGATGGCATACCAATCGAGGTATACCAAACCTTTTTTGATATACTAAGAGGACCGTTATTAGCATGTTTTAACCACTCCTATGTAAATGGTAGATTATCTGACACTCAAGAAGAAGGTCTGATCTCATTATTACTGAAACAGGATACAAGTGGAAAATATAAAGATCCAGTCCATTTACAAAATTGGAGGCCCCTTACACTTCAGTGTTGTGATGCAAAAATCCTAGCAAAATGTATAGCGCATAGAATTAAAAAGGTATTGTCGGATATTATTCATTCTAATCAGACAGGTTTTTTACATGGAAGATACATTGGAGATAATATAAGGCAAGTATTGGAAACAATAGAACACTATGGAAAATATGGGAAACCAGGCCTGCTATTCATAGCAGACTTCGAAAAGGCATTTGATAAAGTTCGACTGGGATTTATATATAAATGCCTGGAGCATTTCAATTTTGGAGAATCTCTTATAAAATGGGTCAAAATCATGTATAGTAACCCTAGGTGTAAAATAGTAAATAATGGCTATTTCTCAGAAAGTTTTAAACTGTCAAGAGGAGTGAAACAAGGTTGTCCACTATCGGCATATCTATTTATTGTGGCCATCGAGATGTTAGCTATTAAAATCAGATCCAATAATAATATCAGAGGATTAGAAATACAGGGCTTAAAAACAAAGGTGTCATTGTACGCAGATGATTCATGTTTTCTTTTAGATCCACAACTAGAATCCCTCCACAGCCTCATAGAGGATCTATATACATTTTCTAACCTCTCTGGATTAAAACCAAATTATGACAAATGTACTATATTACGTATTGGATCACTAAAAAATACAATTTTTACATTACCATGTAGTTTACCAATAAAATGGTCTGATGGTGATGTGGATATACTCGGAATACATATCCCAAAGGAAATAAATGATCTCACTTCAATACATTTTAATAGAAAGTTAGCAAAAATAGATAAGATCTTACTACCATGGAAAGGAAAATACCTGTCAATTTGTGGAAAAATCACCCTGATTAACTCTTTAGTATTATCCCAGTTTACCTATTTGCTTATGGTCTTGCCTACGCCTAGCAAACAGTTTTTTAAATGATATGAGAAAAAAATATTAAATTTTATTTGGAACGGCAAGCCAGACAAAATTAAAAGAGCATATTTATATAATGAATATGAATTCGGAGGACAGAAATTATTAAATATTAAAGCATTAGACCTATCACTAAAATCTTCAGTCATCCAAAAGTTATACTTAAATCCGAACTGGTTCTCAAGCAAATTAGTAAGATTGTCTCACCCACTGTTCAAGAAAGGCCTTTTTCCCTTTATTCAGATTACAACCTCTCACTTTCAGTTATTTGAAAAGGAAATAATCTCCCAAATGTCACTATTTCTAAAACAAGCCATAGAAAGTTGGTTGCAATTTCAATTTAATCCTCCAGAAACGACAGAACAAATAATGCAACAAATATTGTGGTTAAATTCAAATATACTAATGGACAAAAAACCTTTATTTTTTGACAGAATGTTTAATAAAGGTATAATCTTCGTAAATGATATCATCGGTAGGACTGGTGGAGTTATGTCGCACATGCAGCTAACAAAAACATATGGAAATGTCTGCTCTACCCAAAATTACAACCAAATAATTGCAGCCTTACCGCAAAAGTGGAAGAGGAAAGTTGAAGGGGGAGAAAGTAAGGAACTTGTCTGTCGGCCTTGCATTAAAGAACATAATTGGTTAAGGAAAACTGTGATAAATAAAAAAGTATATCAGTTTCACTTAAGGACAGCCGTCCCATATAGATTGCAAAATAGTTGGGAAGAGATCTTTGACGTACCGATCCCATGGCATAGTGTTTATGAACTGACACGCAAAACGACACCGGATTCAAAAATTAGAATCTTTCAATTTAAATTATTATATAAAATTCTTGCTACCAATAGAATGTTATTTATATGGGGGATACAATCTTCCCAGCTCTGCAGATTTTGCTGTGAAGAGATAGAATCATTAGATCATTTGTTTTGGTTCTGTCCATTTGTAGCTTGTTTTTGGACACAGGTCCAGGAATGGCTAAAGGATTGCAATATTTACCTGGAACTAACCTTGCAGATAGCATTACTGGGTGATCTGAAAAGTCATAGTCAATCAATCAATAATATAATAATACTTTTAGCAAAAATGTTTATTTTTAATTCACAATCTGTAGAAGCAATGAGAATAGAAAGGTTCAGAACTTTTGTAAAACATCACAGTACGGTTGAAATATATATGGCAAATAGAAATCCTATATGGATGGGGTTAAGAGATAGATGGGAGGTATTGAATAGAGTTGAAGGATGGGACTAATAACAAATAACAACAAATAATAACAAAGATAGCTAATAATGTAAGCATACTGTGTCCATAATAAGTATATAGGTTGTATGTTGGGACCTTTTGGGAAAGAGCACAGTTAGAAAGATATGGCATTTAGAAGCAAACCGGATAGACATCATGAAAATGATCGGAGAGGTTGAGAGTAGAAGAAGTTCAGGAGCAAAAAAATAAATAAATAAATATATATATATATATAGAATTATTGTAAAATTAACTCTGTCCATAAGGTGTAGATAGTAAGTATAGACCGGAATTAGAGGCCTGGGCGTTGTTGTTCACTAATTTACTCCAAGTAGGGAAAGGATGGTGGGGTTGAAAAGTAATAAAGGGGAATATATATATAAAAAATAAAAAGAAACATAGGGGATTGGAAGTGATGCAGACAATTACATTGATAGAAGATACAATCTATCTGCAATATTAAGCTGATCCATTCCCCCCCCCCAAAAAAAAAAAAATATATATATATATATATATATATATATATATATATAAAATAAAACATCCAACACGCCAACCTGCATGGCAGTAGGTGGTGGGAAGATCGCAATTATGAGATAGTTGCGTAATCTTGTCAGGGTGGTAATGGTGGGTTTTGATGTGCAATAAACCCATTAATTCACTTGGGCTGATAGGGCCCTTAATTAGAAACATTATGAATCTGCCGTACATCAGACAAGCCTAATTAAGCCTGACTGAAATGCCTGGATAATTGAGTTTTTAGTTCAGCCAACAAGGAACATGGACCCTGACTGTCTCCCCGATCCCTAATACAGGTCCCCAAGTCCCTGAGCTGCTTACACCAGCCAGACTGGATGGATGTTGTGATGTCAGAAAGTCTGGTCAGCAAATTATGGGATGGACGAGCACACAGCACAGAACAGCACAACACAGTACAGCACAGTACAGTATAGTACAGCCCACAGACTTATCCATCGTGATGTTGTTTGTGTGCTTCCTTCTCTCCCTGTCCTGTGAGTGGAGTGTTTTGCTATAGCTTTGTGCTCCTCATGGCACTATACGATGCCCTTTATAATCCTGTTAAATCCATTGTCTGCAGCTTAGCTCTCTCTCTATCTTCGCTGGAGGGGACTGGGAGGAAGAGAGGGATATTGTTTAGCTGGAGAAGCTAGCCGAGCAGGCCTGCCTTGTCTCTGCTAACCCACCCTCTGCCAGGAAATGGAAAGAGATCCTGTGACTCAACTTCCGCTTTTGGATGTTAACAAGGCGATACTCAATCTTAAATCCTCTTGGATTGATTCAACAGTGCAGAAGAGAACCTCCCCAAAAAGTGTTTTGTTTCTCGTCAGGACCAGAAAGAAAGAAACGTCTGCTACGTTAGGTTACTGCTTACCTAATCAATATGTTTGTGGGTATAGATAGGCTATGACAGGAAAGGGCTGGTCAGGATGTGTCATCCTCCATAATGATACAGTTATTTTGCAGTGCTCAGGTAGTTAGTAACAAAGCTATTAAAATATGAATTGCAATGCTGTTGTTGTATTTGTATACAGCTGTGTAGTATTGTAGTATGTAATACTATGTGTTCAGTGTTGGCCTAACAGTTTGTTTTGTTTCAAAGTCACCCAATATGGTGTCCATGGACATGGACATGTGACTGTCCTAATATGGACACTGTACACCATATCACCAAATCACAGCACAGTAATAGCCTGGGAACACTTATCATTACTTAGCTCAAGAGTGATCAATCGTTGTCAATGGACACAGTGACGCAAGTCTACAGAGTTCCTCTGAGATGGAGGGTGAGAACATGGCTTGTTGAAGAGGCAGGGCAGTGAGAGGTTTGTTTCAATGGAGGAGCACGTCTGAGAGAGAGAGGTATATATATATATATATATATATATATATATATATATATATATAGAGAGAGAGAGAGAGAGAGAGAGAGAGAGAGAGAGAGAGAGAGAGAGAGAGAGAGAGAGAGAGAGAGAGAGAGAGAGAGAGAGAGAGAGAGAGAGAGAGAGAGAGAGAGAGAGAGAGAGAGAGAGAGAGAGAGACGGATAGAAAGAGAAAGAAATGGAGTGAGAGAGAAGGCCAGGGAGAGACATACAACGAGACTGAGAGAGGGATAGATAGAGAAAGGGAGAGATCAAGAAAGAGAGGGAGAGATAGAGAAAGAGAGGGATATATAGTATAGAGAGCGAGCCCTGAGAGGCAGGTCTCGACAGCGTGGCAGTGACAATAACAGGCAGATAATCACAGCTGCACAGGTGACAGCCTGCCGTGATTAACGCTAATGTCTGCAGCTTTATGAGCCTCCATAAAGACAATTATCCCCCTCATCTTCTCTCTGGGGCGGTGTGTGTACACCTAGCACACACACCCCTCCACTCCTCCTCACTCCCCCTATCAACCCCTGCAATCCTCCTCACTCCCCCTATCAACCCCTGCACTCCTCCTCACTCCCCCTATCAACCCCCCCACTCCTTCTCACTCCCCCTATCAACCCCTCCACTCCTCCTCACTCCCCCTATCAACCCCTCCACTCCTCCTCACTCCCCCTATCAACCCCTCCACTCCTCCTCACTCCCCCTATCAACCCCTCCACTCCTCCTCACCCCCCCTATCAACCCCTGCAATCCTCCTCACTCCCCCTATCAACCCCTCCACTCCTCCTCACTCCCCCTATCACCCCCCCCACTCCTCCTCACTCCCCCTATCAACCCCTCCACTCCTCCTCACTCCCCCTATCAACCCCTCCACTCCTCCTCACTCCCCCTATCAAACCCTGCACTCCTCCTCACTCCCCCTATCAACCCCTCCACTCCTCCTCACTCCCCCTATCAACCCCTCCACTCCTCCTCACTCCTCCTATCAACCCCTCCACTCCTCCTCACCCCCCATCAACCCCTGCACTCCTCCTCACTCCCCTTATCAACCACTCCACACCTCCTCACTCCCCATATCAACCCCTGCACTCCTCCTCACTCCCCCTATCAACCCCTGCACTCCTCCTCACTCCCCCTATCAACCCCTGCACTCCTCCTCACTCCCCCTATCAACCCCTGCACTCCTCCTCAACCCCCCTATCAACCCCTCCACTCCTCCTCAATCCCCCTATCAACCCCTCCACTCCCCCTATCAACCCCTCCACTCCTCCTCAATCCCCCTATCAACCCCTCCACTCCTCCTCAATCCCCCTATCAATCCCTCAAGGACTCCTTACTCACCCTGTTTATGACAGACTGTTCCTAGATACCACTCCCTCTATCAACCCCTCAGTCCCTCCTGCCCCCTCTCACCAGCCCTGTTTACCCTTCACTCCTTCTATTGTAACTCTCACCCTCTATCAACCCCTCATTCCTCCTAACTATTGTAACACTCACCCCCTCTATCAACCCCTCATTCCTCCTAACTATTGTAACACTCACCCCCTCTATCGACCCCTCCTGACCCCTCACTCCTGACTCCTCCCCCTCCCGACACCTCCCCCTTCTGACTCCTCCCCTCCCACACTTGTCTTGTCTACTCCTCATACTCTCTCTCTCTCTCTCTCTCTCTCTCTCTCTCTCTCTCTCTCTCTCTCTCTCTCTCTCTCTCTCTCTCTCTCTCTCTCTCTCTCTCTCTCTCTCTCTCTCTCTCTCTCTCTCTCTCTCTCTCTCTCTCTCTCTCTCTCTCTCTCTCTCTCTTCTTTACTCCCCAGGCCCCCTACAAAAACAGGTTTCCCACATCAGAGGCCATACAAACATCCAACTTTACCTTATGGACAGTATGTGGATAGAATATATAGTATATCTGAAGAATACTTGGATAGAATAGTATATGTGCAACAATAGTTAAATAGAATAGGCCTTGACTAGAATACAGTATATGCATATGAAATGGGTAAAACAGCATGTAAACTTACTGACTTCTACTGTGTTATTGATGGACAGGTACATCCATGCATCATCCTTAATCTTTATCTGTGTTCATACATTGAGCTTCGTATTGACATGGGGATCTCTCTGAATATATGGATTATATTTCCGTCTCACTTCGTATAGATGACCTAGAATACATCATCAACGGTGCAAGTCACGTCCACAATAAGACGGAGTTGTGCTCTTGTGAACATTGAAATAGAGCTACAACAGGAACAGCACTTCTATGTTGGTCTTTACTCTCTGTGGTTATCTACTATTGCTTGTGGCTTGTAGTGGTGCAATCCACTTTAAAGAAATGTCTAAAACTTGTGAAATCAATCGCTCCAGCCTGTATAACCAAATGACAGGCACACTGCCCATTTCGACATGGACTCTTTACATGTCCGTTTTTTAGCAGCGACTCATATAATGTAAGAGACTGTCTTTGGCTTTTACTATAAAATACCTTATGGTAATCCCTGCATAATCTAAGCGTAAATCATTCATTCACATCAATGTACAGTAGGATTTACAACAAACCTGAAGTTAAGCGCACATTTCTCCAATTGGATTTAGCCCAAAGTAGTGTACAACAAGGGGACATCTAGAGCAACAGCCATGGGGAACTCATCAGCAGGGGCAGTTTAGCCTACCTCTATTGGACCATGACAGCTTCTCAGTGCCATTGTTTTTCCCCCTCTGAAAGTGGAGAGTGGAGAGCTTGCTAATGTTAACCTCCTGACTGTTCTCGTGTTCAGGCTGACTATTCTAGTGTTCAGGCTAACTGTTCTAGTGTTCAGGCTGGCTGTTCTAGTGTTCAAGCTGACTGTTCTAGTGTTCAGACTGACTGTTTTCATGTTCCGGATGACTGTTCTCGTGTTCAGGCTGACTGTTCTCGTGTTCAGGCTGACTGTTCTAGTGTTCAGGATAACTATTCTAGTATTCAGGCTGACTGTTCCAGTGTTCAGGCCCCTCTGCCACCAAGTTCTAATCCCCCTGTTAGGACCGTGCCAACAGGTCCATGGTGCTGAACACGGCTCCTCTGACTTTTATCGGCATGTAATTAGCAAAGCTATTGAGTCTCTGAGCTTCGGCTCTCGCCAGTGAGGTATTGCTCCAATTTATCTTATATTCCCAGGGTTGCACTGAATTAAGGGACGTGGCAAAGGTTGGTGTGGGGGGGTGGAAGGGTGTGTGTGTGCGTGCGTGTGTGTGTGGTAGTGGAGGTCTTTCACAATCCATTAATGAGTGTGTGTGTTTGTCACCACTTCCTATCAATACCTGATAAAGGAGCCTGCTTCTAGGACTGCTTAGGGACAGAGAATATCCATTGGCCAATTAATTCAAGGGGAAGAAATGCATAACAGGAAATCAATGCAGCTTTCCTATAGGTTTTTACAATGCCAACGTTGACCATGATAAGACAGCTACAAAGGGTAATCATTCAGTTGTAAAACACAGTAATTCTATTTTTTACAGCTTCATGGGACTATAATATAAGTATATACTGTATATAGTCATTAGCAAAGTACACATAGACATTCTATCTATTTAGCTTCACCTTATTTAATATTACAACCACTGCTGAGACTAAGGATGTCCTAATATGAACACCATATAGCTTCAACTATCAGAATATTTGATTAATAAACATGGAAAAGGGAGTATACAGTATTTGCCCTCTAATCTCTTGCACTGACGAAGTTGTCGACACTTAGTGTCTTTTCCTCACTTCGTCTCTATTTTCTAAACCAATCATGTATTTGGGTAAGAACATTATCCTTGCAGACAATGTAATTAGACCAAGATCACATTCCCACCATCAACGTGGCTTTGATATGAATCACATGAGTTGGATGTCTTTGGTGTAGGGGAATGGAGAGTTAGCAAGACTGCGTTGCCCACTGTGCAGTCTAATAAGTTACTGCCTTGATGCCAACCAGCTTCATGAGGAATGCTTTTCCAACAGCCCTGAAGTAGTTCCCACATATGCTGAGCACTTGTTGGCTGCTTTTCCTTCATTCTGTGGTCCAACTCATCCCAAACTATCTCAATTGGGTTGAGGTCGGGTGATTGTGGAGGCCAGGTCATCTGATGTAGCACTCCGTCACTCTCCTAGGTCAAATAGCCCTTACACAGCCTGGAGGTGTGTTTTGGGTCATTGTCCTGTTGAAAAGCAAATGATAGTCCCACTAAGTGCAAACCAGATGGGATGGCGTATTGCTGCAGAATGCTGTGGTAGCCATGCTGGTTAAGTGTGCCTTGAATTCTAAATAAATCACTGACAGTGTCACCAGCAAAGCCATCACACCTCCTCCTCCATGCTTCACGGAGGGAACCACAAATGCGGAGATCATCCGTTCACCTACTCTGCATCTCACAAAGACACAGCGGTTGGAACCAAAAATCTCAAATTTGGACTCATCAGACCAAAGGACAGGTTTCCACCAGTCTAACGTCCATTGCTCATGTTTCTTGGCCCAAGCAAGTCTCTTCTTCTTACTGGTGTCTTTTAGTAGTGGTTTCTTTGCAGCAATTTGACCATGAAGGCCTGATTCAGGCAGTCTCCTCTGAACAGTTGATGTTGAGATGTGTGTTTTACTTGAACTCTGTGAAGCATTTATTTGGGCTGCAATCTGAGGTGCAGTTAACTCTAATGAACTTATCCTCTGCAGCAGAGGTAACTCTGGGTCTTCCTTTCCTGTGGCGGTTGTCATGAGAGCCAGTTTCATCATAGCACTTGATGGTTTTTGCGACTGCACTTCACGAAGGTTCTTGACATTTTCCGTATTGACTGACCTTCATGTCTTAAAGTAATGATGGACTCTTTGTTTATCTTTGCTTATTTGAGCTGTTATTGCCATAATATGGACTTGGTCCTTTACCTAATAGGGCTATCTTCTGTATACCACTCCTACCTTGTCACAACACAACTGATTGGCTCAAACGCATTAAGAAGGAAATAAATTCACTTTTAAGAAGGCACACCTGTTAATTGAAATGCATTCCAGGTGACTACCTCATGAAGCTGGTTGAGAGAATGCCAAGAGTGTGCAAAGCTGTCATCAAGGCAAATATATTTTGATTTGTTTAACACTTTTTTGGTTACTACATGATTCCATATGTGTTATTTCATAGTTTTGATTTCTTCACTATTATTCTACAATGTAGAAAATAGTACAAATAAAGAAAAACCCTTGAATGAGTAGGTGTGTACAAACTTTTGACTGGTACTGTATGTGAGATGTCCATGTATGAAAGAGAGAGAGCCTGCCTCAACCCCCAAGCGTTTAGCTGAGGTTATGCCGAGCATAAGGGTTAGAGAACCTGGAATACCTTTCATTACTTACACTGAAACAGTGACTCTCACCCCCACTATTCCAAACTTGCTTCTTTCCATTCGCCTTTCTCTAGTGTCCAATCAATAACGCATTCCCCATCGCTCCCACTGTAGCACCTAGACTGTGTCCCAAATGACACCCTATTCCCAATTTAGTGCAGCAATTTTGACCATGGCCCATAGGGAAAAGGATGCCCTTTGCGAAAAGGGTGCCATTTGGGATGCACCCCTAATGCCCTGATCTAGACCATGGCACAAATGTATTATATACCTGAAACTGACAGGAATCCACAACTTAAAGTGTCAGTGTTCCAATGTACTTTACTGTTGAAATCTAAAAGTGCCAGTCTATGTCTCATGTGTACGGGCAGAACAGTAACGATTTCCTGGAATCCTATGGATAACCAAAGGGCACACAAAAAGCATTCACAGGTCTGTTGAACTGTCCTTAGTTATATGGTTTATATGTACTTACTAAGCCTGTGAGATTTCCTTCAAAAATTCATAGTGGTTTCCCAATATGGACCCCGTAGTGGTGGATGACCCCTGCCCTAGTCTACCTGGGCCCTTAGCTAGGTGTCTCTGCATTCTTAAAGATACACCTCACCACTTTTTAACCACATTACTGATTTTTTAAAACCTTTTCTTCGTATCTTTCTGACTACATACCACAGAAAATTACACTTTGTAGAAACAGGTATACTCCTGGAGATAACGTGCCTTTAGAAAGTATTCACGCTCCTTGACTTTTTCCACATTTTGTTGTGCTACAGCCTGAATTGAAAATGTAATTGAGATTTTGTGTCACTGGCCTACACACAATACCCCATAATGTCAAAGTAGAATTATGTTTTCAGAAATGTGTATTAATGAATTAAAAATGAAAAGCTGAAATATCTTGAGTCAATAAGTATTCAACCCCTTTGTTATGGCAAGCCTATACACAGGAGGTTGGTGGTACCTTAATTGGGAAGAAAGTGCTCATGGTAATGGCTGTAGTGGAATATGTGGAATGGTATCACATACATCAAACACATGGTTTCATGCCATTCCATTAACTCCATTCCAGCCATTATAATGAGCTGTCCTCCCCTCAGCAGCCTCCTCTTAGCCTAAATAAGTTCAGGAGTAAAAATGAGCTTAACAAGTCAAATAATAAGTTGCATGGATTCACTCTGTGTGCAATAATAGTGTTTAACATGATAATTGTATTTAACATGATGTTTGAATGACTACCTCATCTCTGTACCCCACACATACAATTATCTGTAAGGTCCCTCAGTCGAGCAGAGAATTTCAAACACATATTCAACCACAATGACCGGGGAGGTTTTCCAATGCCTCGCAAAGAAGGGCACCTATTGGTAGATGGGTAAATAGAAGAAAAAAAGAAGACAGGAAGGAAGAAAGGAAACCCCTCAGAGATTTCACCATGAGGCCAATGGTGACTTTAAAACAGTTACAGAGTTTAATGGAAACTGAGGATGGATCAACAACATTGAAGTTACACCACAATACTAACCTAAAGGACAGAGTGAAAACATGCATCCTGTTTACAATAAGGCACTAAAGTAAAAGTGCAAAACACATCTAAATAAATTAACTTTATGTCCTGAATACAAAGCGTTATATGTTTGGAAAAAAATCCAACACAACACATCACTGAGTACCACTCTTCATATTTTCAAGCATGATGGTGGCTGCATCATGTTATGGGCATGCTTATCATCAGCAAGGACTTGGGAGATTTTTTGTATAAAAATAAACAGAATAGAGCTAAGCACAGGCAAAATCCTAACGGAAAACATGGGAGAGAAATTTGCCTTTCAGCATTTCTAAAAACGTGTTTTCACTTTGTCATTATGGGGTTGTGTGTGTAGATGGGTGGAAAAATATATATATTTAATACATTTTAAATTCAGGCTGTAACACAATAACATGTGGAATAAGTCCAGGGGTATGAATACTCTCTGAAGGCACTGTAGTTAATATGATGTTAAAAAGTGGTGAAGTGTCCCTTTAAGATTATAGGGCTGCCATGGTAACAGAGTTAGGGAGCTTTATCCCGATGATGCTGATAGGGTAACAGCAGGTGTGATGGATCAAATTAATCTCAAATGAGAAGACACAACTCCCCTATTATACAGAACCTGACAGCTAAGAATATTCCACAGTTCTCAATTTTCTTAGAGGAAAACATTACCTGTAACACAATTTGCCGTGAGCTTCAATCATTGTAACATGTCAAAAAATGTCTGGATCTTCATCTTCAATAAATACTGTATGTTTCAGAGATGTGGCGATGGTACAGAGGGAGTGAAAAGCGAGAACTTCCAGAGCCTGAGCCTTGCCTATACTTAAACGTGGCACCCTTTCATCCAGTCCATTACAGGGATCTACTCCAACACCCCAAAATAGTCATTTGGGTAACAGCAACACGAGCTATTTGGCTTCAGCTGGCAAGTAAGGTACTCCTCTCCTCATCGCTTCTCTCCTTTCAAAAGTCCATTTAAAATGCTCTAACCTCGCTATGACACACAGTGCGGCTCTATACAGGTGTGTATGTGGTATGTGTGTGTGTGTAAATGTGTCTGTGTGTACACAAACCTTATGGAGACATACCCACTAAGCCAAGTCGCTCTCTCTCTTTGACAAATCCTGATGAGTTTCCAGTGCTGTGAATAAAAGACAGAGGCCGCATCCCCAATGGCATCCTATTCTCTCATTTAGTGCCTATGGGCACTGGTCAAAAGTAGTGCATATATAAGGGAATGCTGTGCCATTTGGGACGCACACCAATAATTCTCCCCTACCTCAATAACATCTCCACCTGTGAATAATTCCCCAGTCAAATCAACAGCCCATAAAGTTTATAGGAAATACATTTCCCCCTGCCCTTTATTCCAACACATAAATCCGTCAGCAAATGTTCAGTATGTTTAGCCTGCCGTGACATACGTTACTTTTGTCTCATTATCATTCACTATGAACCATCGCATTGACTTTTTTATGACCTCACTCCTCTGTCGGAATGGATAGAAGTTTCTAATCCGCACTCCCCTTCGAGGGATCCTCAGTATCTTCATGAAACACAATGCTGCCAAGAAAATAACCCATAAACAACTCTCGCATTGGGGCCGTCATGTGATGTGCTCTTGTAACGGCAAACTAAATACATTTCTCCCTTTCTCAAAACTAGATGGTCTCAACAAAGATAAATGACCACTGAGACACTGGGTTGGAGTACAGTCTTTTTTATTTGTCTGCTTAGCACACAGGGGAGTTGAGGATCAGAATAAAGTCCCAAATGGCACCCTATTCCCTTTCAAAAGTAGTGCACTAAATAGGGAATAGTGTGCCATTTGGGATGCAGACAATCTCTAGCAACAGGACATCTCGGGCTGCAGGGAGATACTTCATAACCCAGTAAGCTAGGTGCAGAACAAGGCTTGGTGGTCCTCCGGGGACATTACACAGAGTCCTGTAAGTAGTATATCAGTGAAGCGTAATGTGGGGGGGGGGCGGGGGGGGGGGTGGGCATTGTGTGTGTGTGTGTGTGTGTGTGTGTGTGTGTGTGTGTGTGTGTGTGTGTGTGTGTGTGTGGGGGGGGTGCGTGCATGTTTGTGCACTCGTGTTTGTGCATGTTTGTGCACGTACATGTGTGTGTCCACAACTGCATGTGAGTGTGTGAGAGGGGGGGGGGGGGGGGGGGGGGGGGGGTCTGTTAGGGGGCCAAACCGCAGTCCCACAAGGCTAGACCTCACAAAACGAGCACTGGATGTAATGGGATATTTATCAGCCGAGGACACTCGGTCGACAACAAGGGGAAACAAACAACCATGTCCAAACAGAGCACCCCTCCGCATTATGATAAACAACCACAGTGTTTGCAAGTCTGATGACCACTCACTGAACTGGGTCCTGCCGAGTATCCTTCAGGAGTTATCAACTTCTCAGAGCAGGTATTATCTATATAGAAGGAGAAGATTAATTAGAAGATGATTCTGAAGAAGAATTTAGAAGAAGATGAATCAGAAGATGAATCAGAAGAAGAATCAGAATCAGAATTTTGGAGAAAACTTGAAGAACTCTTCATTCATTGCGCTCTTTAACCTCCACCAGCCAGACTGTTGTTAGTTTGCCAGCTATCGATCAGAACACATTAAGTGGTATCTGCTGGAAGATTACAACCAGACTCCACAGCTGGGAAGAATTGATATTTGGATAAAATAAACGCCACTCCTTCCATCCAATTTTGTTATCTGTCTAATTTTATTGACAGAGGTCCCTTCTCACTCTCTTGACAGACCCATGTTAGCATTGTGTTTCTCAAACTGACTTCCCACTGGGAACAGATGTCAGTTCAACGTCTAGTTTTGATTAACATTTGGTTGTGTTGTCAACTAATGTGAATTCAACATGAATTTTGCAAATCCAAAAATGTCACTTTTTGCAAATCCAATCAGTTTTCCACTCTGATTCAATATCATCAGATATAATTTTTTCATTGAAATGACATGGAAACAACGTTGATTCAACCAGTTTTTGCCCAGTGGGTTTGTTGTTGGCCTGATGAGGAGGAGTTCTTACAGATGGGCCAGGAACATAACAGGCCTTAAAAGAGATAAAGAAGGGCAAGACCTTGAGAGAAAGAGAAACCTAGAGAGATAAAGAGAAACCTAGAGAGAGACAGAGAAACCTAGAGAGATAAAGAGAAACCTAGAGAGATAAAGACAAACTTAGAGAGATAAAGACAAACCTAGAGAGATAAAGACAAACCTAGAGAGATAAAGAGAAACCTACAGAGAGAAAGACAAACCTACATAGAGAAAGAGAAACCTAGAGAGATAAAGACAAACCTAGAGAGATAAAGAGAAACCTAGAGAGATGAAGTGTCACGGATTCGGCCGAGGCTGCCCCTCCTCCTTGCTCGGGCAGGCTTCGGCGTTCGTCGTCACCGGAATACTAGCTACTGCCTTTCCTACACCTCCTCCAACCACTCAACCACCCATACCACTGTCCACCCCTTCGCCACCTGGGTCCAGTGGGATTCGGCTCTCGCTCCCGAGGGCATATGACGGTACACCAGCCGGGTGTCAGGGTTTCCTTCTCCAGGTAGAGCTCTACCTGGCAACTATTCACCCGGCGCCCTCGGGATACGAGAGCGTGTCTGCCCTCATCTCCTGTCTGTTGGGGAAGGCGCTCAAGTGGGCCAACGCCGAGTGGGGAGGAATTGATGCTACATCTGTCCGCTATGAAGATTTCACCCGCCGCTTCCGGGCGGTATTCGATCATCCACCGGAGGGGAGAGCGGCGGGCGAGCATCTGTTCCACCTAAGACAGGAGAGGAGGAGCGCCCAGAATGGAATGAGAGGGCCCTGATCGACCACTATCGTTGTAGCCTAAGGGAGGACATTCGGCGGGAACTGGCCGAGGAGTCGAGGCAGTAGGCAGAGCACTGGTCGACCATCTCAGGTGAGTAAGCACCCGACTCACCCAGAGCACCCTGTAGGTCAGCTGTGTATTGAGGTTGTTTTCCCAGAGTTTTCTCCTCATTCCCAGCATAAGGCACTAGTAGATTCAGGCGCAGCTGGGAATTTTATTGATCGTCAGTATTCACTTAGTTTAGGGATTCCTACTGTTCGTGTTGACATGCATTAGATAGTCGCCCGTTAGGGTCAGGCCTAATCAGGGAGGTCACCGCACCACTCTTATTGAGGACACAGAGGGGTCATGAGGAGAGGATTAGTCTCTATCTGATTGATTCTCCTGCGTATCCTGTGGTGTTGGGACTTCCCTGGTTAACCACTCATGACCCCACTATTTCTTGGCAACAGAGGGCTCTCAAGGGATGGTCCAGTCAGTGCTCAAGGAGGTGTGTAGGGGTTTCCTTAGGGGCTACTACGCCAGTTCTCCACAATGCACATTCCTTCCGAGTATGCCAATTTGCCTCTCGCCTTCAGTAAAAAGAGGGCGACTAAATTACCACCCCATCGTCCGGGGGATTGTCGATAAATCTCCAGGTGGGCACTGTACTTCCCCGGAGTCATGTGTACCCTCTGTCACAGGAGGAGAAGGCGGCTATGGAAACATATGTCTCCAAATCTCTGAGACAGGGATACATTCGGCCTTCCCCTCTACCTGTTTCCTCAAGTTTCTTTTTCGTGAAGAAGAAGGATGGTGGGTTACGCCCATGCATTGATTACCAATGGGTTAATCAGATCACCGTCAAGTACAGCTATCCATTACCTCTGATCGCTTGTATGACGGAGTCATTGCACGGGGCGTGCTTCTTCACGAAATTGGATCTCAGGAGCGCGTACAACCTGGTGTGTATCCGGGAGGGAGATGAGTGGAAGACGTCATTCAGTACTACCTCAGGACACTATGAGTACCTCGTCATGCCATACGGGTTGATGAATGCTCCATCAGTCTTCCAATCCTTTGTCGATGAGATTTCAGGGATCTGCACGGACAGGGTGTAGTGGTGTATATTGATGACATTCTCATATACTCCGCTACACGGGCTGAGCATGTGTCCCTGGTGCGTAGGGTGCTTGGACGACTGTTGAAGCATGACCTGTATGCCAAGGCGGAGAAATGCCTGTTCTTCCAGGAGTCCATCTCCTTCCTAGGGTACCACATGTCCGCGTCTGGGGCGAGGATGGAGAGTCACCGCATTTCGGCCGTGCGTAATTGGGCGACTCCAACCACGGTGAAGGAGGTGCAGCGATTTTTTAGGTTTGCCAATTACTACCGGAGGTTTATCCGGGGCTTTGGTCAGGTAGCTGCTCCCATTACCTCGTTGCTGAAGGGGGGACTGGTGCATCTGTCGTGGTCAGCTGAGGCGGACAGGGCATTCAGTCATCTGAAAAACCTGTTTACATCGTCTCCAGTGCTGGCTGAGAGATCCCTCCTTGGCTTTCACAGTTGAGGTGGACACGTCAGAGGCTGAGATAGGTGCTGTACTTTCCCTGCGCTCGGGCACACCACCCAAGCTCCACCCCTGTGCGTTCTTTTCGAAGAAGCTCAGCCCGGCGGAGCGCAACTATGACGTGGGGGACCGGGAGCTGTTGGCTGTGGTACAAGCCCTGAAAGCGTGGAGACATTGGCTTGAGGGGGCTAAACACCCTTTTCTCATTTTGACTGACCACCACAATCTGGAGTACATCCGGGCAGCGAGGAGATTAAACCCTCGCCAGGCAAGGTGGTCATGTTTCTCGCCCGTTTTGTTTTCATCCTTTCTTACAGGCCAGGTTCCCAGAATGCTAAGGCAGATGCTCTGTCCCGACTGTATGACACGGAGGAGAGTTCCGTGTCATGTCTGGTGGCACCGGTGGTGTGGGAGGTGGACGCGGACATCGAGCGGGCGTTGCGTTACGAACCCACTCCTCCCCAGTGTCCAGAGGGTTGTGTGTACGTCCCGCTGGAGGTCCGCGATCGTTTGATCTATTGGGCTCACACGTCACCCTCCTCTGGTCATCCTGGCATCGGTCGGACAGTGCATTGTCTTAGTGGAAGTACTGGTGGCCCAACTTAGCTAAGGACGTGAGGGTTTATGTTTCCTCCTGCTCGGTGTGCGCCCAGTGTAAGGCTCCTAGACACCTGCCCAGAGGGAAATTGCAACCCCTACCCGTTCCACAACGACCGTGGTCCCACCTATCGGTGGACTTCGTGACGGATCTTCCCCCTCACAAGGGAACACCACGATCCTGGTCGTTGTGGATTGGTTTTCTAAGTCCTGCTGCCTCATTCCTCTGCCCGGTCTCCCTACGGCCCTACAGACTGCTGAGGCCCTATTTACACACGTCTTCCGGTACTATGGGGTACCTGAGGATAGTGTCTGATCGGGGTCCCCAGTTCACCTCGAGAGTCTGGAGGGCGTTCATGGAACGTCTGGGAGTCTCGGTCAGCCTGACCTCAGGGTTTCACCCCGAAAGTAACAGGCAGGTGGAGAGAGTCAACCAGGAGGTGGGTAGGTTTCTGAGGTGGTATTGCCAGGACCGGCGGGGGGAGTGGTCGGTTTTCCTCCCCTGGGCAGAGATGGCCCAAAACTCTCTCCGCCACTCCTCCACTAACCTTACTCCATTCCAGTGTGTATTAGGTTATCAGCCGGTTCTGGCACCTTGGCATCAGAGCCAGATCGAGGCACCTGCGGTGGATGAATCGAGTGAGGCACCGGTGTATGCCCCGGGGGACCGGGTCTGGCTCTCGACCAGAAACCTGCCCCTTCGCCTGCCCTGCCGGAAGCTGGGTCGGCGGTTTGTGGGACCATTCAAAGTCCTGAGGAGATTGAACGAGGTATGTTATAGGTTACAGCTTCCTCCTGATTATCGTATTTACCCCTCGTTCCATGTGTCTCTCCTCAGGCCGGTGGTAGCTGGTCCACTCCAGGACTCTGAGATACGGGAGGTTCCTCCGCCCCCACTGGACATTGAGGGGGCACCGGCGTACTCGGTCCGTTCCATCTTGGATTCGAGGCGTCGGGTGGGGAGGCCTGCAGTATCTTGTGGAGTGGGAGTGGTACAGTCCGGAGGAACGGTGCTGGGTCCCTAGGAGGGACATCCTCGATCCCTCCATGTTGAGGGATTTCCACCGCAGTCATCCGACTCACCCTGCACCGCGTCCTCCTAGCCGTCCCCGAGGCCGGTGTCGACGAACGGCTGGAGCCGCGCGTCGGGGGGTAATTCGGCCGAGGCTGCCCCTCCTCCTTGCTCGGGCAGGCTTCGGCGTTCGTCGTCACCGGAATACTAGCTACTGCCGATCTATGTTCTATGTTTCTATGTTCTACCTGTTGTTGTCTGATTGGCACACACCTGTTTCCCATTATGTAATTACTCCTTCCCTATTTACCCGGTGGCTCCCATTGTGTCTTGTGCGTGTTTGTTTTTCATTTCGTGTGTCGTTTGGTGAGCGGGTTTGTTCCTCCCTGTGTGGAGGTATTTTGTATTGGTTTCTTTACTTATTCAGTAAAGTACATTTTCATAGAGTTCTGTGTCCTGCGCCTGACTTCGATCCACCACATTACACTGACACTCATGACATAAAGAGAAACCTAGAGAGATAAAGATAAACCTAGAGAGATAAAGAGAAACCTAGAGAGATAAAGAGAAACCTAGAGAGATAAAGAGAAACCTAGAGAGATAAAGAGAAACCTAGAGAGATAAAGAGAAATCTAGAGAGATAAAGAGAAACCTAGAGAGATAGCTGATGAGTACAGTGAGTCAAGATGGAGGTGGGCAGAATGACAAGCAGCCTTGAGCTGAGGAAGATGCACAGAGAGGTAACAGTAGTGTAAGTGTCAGTGTGCATGCAGTGGAGAAATGGTTTCTTTACACTAAGAGCAATAAGTAGATAGACCCATATTAATTTTGATACATTAGTTACCAGGGTGACAGACTGTGGTTGGACTAAGAGCAATGACTAAAATAAAAATATTTCAGTCTTAGTGTTCAAGTTATAAAGACAACCACAGACCTATTTTCCCATGATGTCAGTTGTGTGACTAAGAGTTGGATTCAATCAAAAGTGCTTAAGCCTTTTACTGCAGTGAGCTAAATCAGGGTCACACCGAGTGTTTCTTGGTAGTCTTAAACAAATCCACTTTGAAACAAAAGCATACACCTCACACACATGGTTATGGACTTTAAATAAATAAGTCACCTGAACCATGTCAGATATAGAGTTAAAATGTATTCAATTTTGAGTTTGCATCCCAAAATTACCATTTATATACATCACAGAAGACTGAAATATAACAAAACCTTTTGACATAGAAACAAAATAATGTTTATTGATTATGAAATTATGAAAAATATTAGTAACATTCCACCCATGAGGCCAGTAGTGTGGGATTTGGTCATTTGACTGCAGGAACTAGTATTGTTTATCTAATATGTTATTTCTCTACCCACCTACATCCATCTGATAAACTGTAACCATCTACCAGTAAATGGTGATAGTACCAAAAAACATCCTGTGATTGTATTTGACCACAGGAAACATGCATTTACTTTGTTCATAGTGAAATGTGCATTTGCTATAGTGGAAATACTATAGGCTTCCAGCCTATAGCTGTGGCTACGGTAACCCGGTCCTGTGGTGGAGTCTGTACAAACTGAAAAACATGATAGCCAAGGAACAGGGGTAATTGATTAATCCCGCATATCACCCTAAAACCATGGTATGGCCCATTAGCTTAGCTCATTAGCCAGTTACAATGGGTAAATCTAATTTCATGGGTTACTGATGACTGCCTCTGGACGCAGCACCAGTGTATGTATAATTGATGTAATGCACACAAATATGACCTTTGACCCCAGATCTCCCACTGAGAGGTAAACCAACATTTCAAGGTCAGATCATGGAGAAACTGAGGCGTGGTTTGAATCCCACTTCTGACACCAACTTCTTTCGCTCTGGATGACATAAAATATTGGCTTTTGTAGCTGTGCCCCTTAAACTGACACAAAGGCATAATTAAAAGATTAGGCCCATGTTACACTTAGAGTGTGTCCCACGTGGTACCCTATTCCCTATAGAGTGCACTACTTTTGACCAGTGCCCTATGTCTTGTCAAAAGTAACGCACTATATAGTGAATAGGGTGCCATTTGGAACGCCTCACCACTGTCTTTATTACTACAGTATACAGTACAAAAACATCCTGCAGACTGAATTGCCTCCACAGGAGAATCAAACAGTATGATCCAGGCCGCTACAGCTGCAGGACTTATATTACATTAATGCCAGCTGTATAATTGGAGCAGCTCTAGGAGGCTGTTTATTAGGCCACAGAACGACCTTGTGTTGACGACGAATATTATTCACTCATAATGAGCCCCGGTTGCGATTGTCCCACATCAAAATCTCCATGAATTTGTACGATTAAGATGGAAGGAAAGAGAGAAAAAAAAGGTTAAGAGCCTCCTCCAGTGTGATGGTGATGTCTTTCAGGGGAGAACGCTGCAGACCCCCTCCTCCTCTTCCTCTTCCCCCTCCTCCTCTTCCTCCTCCCCCTCTTCATCATCCTCTTCCTCCTCCTCCTCTTCCTCCTCCTCCTCTTCCTCCTCCCCATCTTTCTCCTCCTCCATAATACACTAGATGCCACTCAGTTTTCTGTCAGTCATATTCCATGTATCACAGGAGAAACAAATTGATTTACCATGTATTGATTACCATTCAGGCAACATTGTTCATCAGAATTGGTCAACAAAACATAACAATTATAGAAATAGTTTCATTACATTCATAACTGCATGTCAATATGATCTACATATGTAAACTTTAGCATGAACTGTTGACATACATACAAATGATTTGATTAGATGACATTCAGGCTGACATGTAATTTTCATAAAACAGGAAAGCCCAAGGGTATGATTAAAACAACATCTGACTGAATTAATTGAGAATACAGTCGTAGACTACTTTCACCGACTCTAAATGTCACGCTCTGTACAAACACAACGTATGTTTTTTTTGTCATATGAAAAACACACTTTTTCAACACAAAGAAGAGGATAGATATCTGACATGTCTTTTGTACGTATGTCCCTGCTCTGTTCATAGCCATACTCAACCTTTAGATTTGGTCTTAGATTCTGAGGGGTTTCTGCAGTTTGAAATCGAATTCACTTTTGCATCGTGCTTGGCTCCCACTGATTTTGCCATCCAGTCTGATAGTATTGCAAAGGACAGTTCATCTAGAAGCTCCTGAGATAGAAGAGATGAGCCTCTCCATGCATGGCCTACCACAGATATACTGGGAGAGAGATTCAAAGACGGGCCAAGATATCGACGCTCTGCCCAAGAACCAGACTTTTAAACGAATCCAAGTAAATAAAGATTGACAATAACAAGTGTGTCTGAGGCACGCTGAGCTACCCACAAATTAGGGAAGACGCATACGGAGTAAAGTAGCTTACAATATACAACGAATAGTCATCTGCTTTGGAGGAGTGGAGAATTACAGTATATGTTCACCGAAAGGTCTTGAAAATCAACAGACAGCCTACCCATGCAAAACAATCAACTGACAGCCTACCCATGCAAAACAATAAACAGATAGCCTACCCATGTATCACAATCAACAGACAGCCTACCCATGCAACACAATCAACAGACAGCCTACCCATGCAACACAATCAACTGACAGCCTACCAATGCAACACAATCAACAGACAGCCTACCCATGTATCACAATCAACAGACAGCCTACGCATGCAACACAATCAACAGACAGCCTACCCATGTATCACAATCAACAGACAGCCTACCCATGTATCACAATCAACAGACAGCCTACCCATGTATCACAATCAACAGACAGCCTACCCATGCAACACAATCCACTGTGTTGTCACTTTCCTCCCTCCTTCATCCGTTCCATCCATACATTCCTCTTTTGCTCTATCAAGTGTTTTAACCTATGCTCATATTCATTTCATTACATGTAGTATAGTTCCACAGTCTGACTTCATCACGATGAAGGCCAACTACGATCACGATCAAGCACTTTGAATTCCTGTGTTCTAAAAGACCAAGCCCCTTGAGCCCCAACAAAGCTTGTGACTTTTCGAAACCAGCCGTTGAGAGCTGCTTGATGAAGAAGCTTTTGAGGATGCCAAGGTCGGCCATTGTAGTGTTTGTCAAGAAGATGGCATTCTGCCTGGTTGCCCCTCTTAGGGAACTATGGGTGCGAGAGGTGCACTCTGTCACTCAAAATAAAATGTCATCTGCTGTCAATGGAGGTGGGGGGTGTGTGGGGGGGGGGGGGGTGGTACGGATACGTCACTCATGGCTGAAATGGTGGTGGGCTTCTTGGCCAAGGTCAGGTGTCCCTCTAGAACTGAGCCTGTCACTGGCCCTGTTATAGGGTCATCACAATCTCCCATGGGCCCAAAGGCTGAGGCTTATATAATCACTATTAGAGCAGACAGCAGAGAATTAGAGAAAGAGGGAGATAGAAATGGAGAGGTGGAGAAAGAGAGAGATAGAGATGCAGAGAAAGAGAGGTACAATGTATTTATAAAGCGCTTTTTACATTAGCAGTTGTCACAAAGTGCTAGAAAGAGAAAAATGGAGAGGGAGAGAAAAAGGGAGAAATGGAGACAGATTGAAAGAGAGAGAAATGGAGAGGGAGAGAAATATATTGAGCAAAAATATAAACGCAACATGTAAAGTGTAGGTCCCATGTTTCATGAGCTGAAATAAAAGATCCCAGAAATGTTTAATACACTCAAAGATCTTATTTTCCTCAAATTTGATGCACAAATTTGTTCTCATCCCTGTTAGTGAGCATTTGTTTTTTGCCAAGATAATCCATCCACCTGACATGTGTGGCATATCAAGAAGCTGATTAAACAGCATTATCATTACACAGGTGCACCTTGTGCTGGGGACAATAAAAGGCCACTCTAAAATGTGCAGTTTTGTCATACAACACAATGCCACAGATGTCTCAAGTTTTGAGGGAGCATGCAATTGGCATTCTGACTGCAGGAATGTCCACCAGAGCAACTGCCAGATAATTTAATGTTATTTTCTCTACCATAAGCCGCCTCCAACGTCGTTTTAGAGAATTTGGCAGTACGTCCAACCGGCCTCACAACCGCAGACCACATGTAACCATGCCAGCCAAGGAATTCCACATCCGGTGGGGTTTTGGTATGGGCACCCATTGAGCATGTTTGGGATGCATGTTTGGGATGCTCTGGTTCGACGTGTACGACAGCATATTCCAGTTCCCACCAATATCCAGCAGCTTCACACAGCCATTGAAGAGGAGTGGGACAACATTCCACAGGCCATAATCAACAGCCTGATCATCTCTATGCAAAGGAGATGTTGCGCTGCATGAGGTAAATTGGTGGTCACACCAGATACTGACTGGTTTTCTGATCCACACCCTTACCTTTTTTTTAAGGTATCTATGACCAGCAGATGCATATCTGTATTCCCAGTCATGTGAAATCCATAGATTAGGGCCTAATGAATTCATTTCAATTGACTGATTTCCTTATATGAACTGTAACTCAGTAAAATCTTTGAAATTGTTGCACGTGTAACCGGTGTGAAATGGCTTGCGTTTATATTTTTGTTCAGTGTAAATGGATTGGGAGAAAGAGAGGAAAAAAGTGAGGGAGGGAAATATTCAACAGCCTTTCTCCTTCAATGCCTGTACCTGCTCGACTGTAATGTGATGTCGTTCTGGGAATGTGCTCTTTCTTAGGTAACATAAAACACTTCTCTAAGGGCTTTCGCCACATTTAAAACCCGGGAGGAAAGCACATTTTAGTGTAAGAAAAACTGAGAATCCAAGAGAGAGAAGGAGAGAGAGAGGGAGTACGAGTGAGTAAGAAAACAAGAGAATAAGAGAGGGAGTGAGTGAATGAGTAAGTGAGAGAGAACGAGAAGGGAGAAGAAGAGTGGGGGGGGGGGGGGGATGATCGCCGGGAGGGTGAATATGTTTTTACTTAGTTCGTTCTCTGGGCTCTGAGTGCTGCCATTTCAGGAACCCGTCAGAATGGGTACGTTTCCGGCCAATCAACTCACCTCCAAAAGTAGTTAAAGCGTAGAAATAACCTACCATTTGCCGTTCTATTCTCGTCCGCTGTCATATTCTACAAGACCTGATATAGCCTTGGCTTTCAAGCCATCGATATGTTACCTGGGCAACCTTGTGTTAAGCGTCAATCACCTTCGGCATAGCATTAAAATTGCACACAACTAGCTATTTAGGCCTAACTCCAGCATTAAAAGTGCATACAACTAGCTATTTAGGCCTAACTCCAGCATTAAAAGTGCACACAACTTGGGAGAAAAGTATTGTGACTACACCACTCAGACAGCCTCAAGATTTGAATTGTTGCAATCGCACTAAATTATTCATGCTTTGGGGAAGCTGATTCTCTGCTTTGTGGGCAATCTACTGTTTGGTTTTCATTGTTTTAGCCGGCTGTGTTTTCAATGACACTCTCCTCTGTGTTGCTTGAGCAGCGTACAAAATACCCACTTGTCTTTAGTTTGTTTGGAAGAGTGCTGTGGACATGGATGGAGCAATATGAAAATGAATAGTTAAAGGTGTTTGCGGGACACATTTTGAAACAAACAAATTATTTCTAAATTTTGTGCTGCTTCAGACACTGTCATCAACTCTCTTCTAGGGTTTTTGTTACTGAATATTTCCTTTAAAATCGTATCATTATGACCTCTTAGCATTGAAGGGCAATGCACTACAGCGCTACACTGTATGACAGGGAATCTTATGACTCAGACATGACTAGGACATTACATTTACATTTTACATATTTAGCAGACGCTCTTATCCAGAGCGACTTACAGGAGCAATTAGGGTTAAGTGCCTTGCTTAAGGGCACATCGACAGATTTTTCACCTAGTCGGCTCGGGGATTAGAACCAGTGACCTTTCGGTTACTGGCACAACGCTCTTACCCACTAAGCTACCTGCCGCTTAGTGGGTAAGAGACATGAACATCGAACACAGAACATCCCGTAATTCCTCACCCAAGAACCTCTGGAATGATCGAGAGAGAGAGAGAGAGAGAGAGAGAGAGAGAGAGAGAGAGAGAGAGAGAGAGAGAGAGAGAGAGAGAGAGAGAGAGAGAGAGAGAGAGACTCAGTCACAGTGTTAAGAGGAGTCCAAAGTGCATTGGGCTATAGGACTGAGCTGATTGGCTGAAAGATGGGCCAATAGAGTGCTAACAAATGCTGTGGATATCATGTCGATCATGAACCGTCCCGGGCCCATTTTTAATTGGCTGGAATTGTTTGGGACAGACAAATTTGCAGTCTAGCTTGTAGATTTAGCTGGGTCAGAGCACTTGATGTGTGAGCAGTGAATTCAGAGCTGACACCTGACAGGGCCTGTGCACTCACTCACTGAGGGGTGAAGTGGGGTGGAAGAACAGCCTTTTGAGTATTATACCATAGTTAAAGTGCCAATCCTGAGTTGCTACATCCATTTCGGGACTGTTAAATTAATCATGCAATAGCCATTGATTCTTGAAGAATATAACTTATAAATGCTTCATGAGCTTAGTTCAACTGTCGTACCCCATCAGAACCCAAAATATAAGCTTGTTTTACTCCAATGTTTGTAAACAAAGTCAATGTAAACGAACACTGTATAGCTTCAAAACATGGTTAAAACTATAATTTTGATGTCATGGATGGTCAGTCCTTGCATCCATCGCTTTGTCTATGAATTTGAGAGTGGTTATATTTCTCAAGCGCCTTTCCTCAGGTGCTTACCAAAACAAGTGGTGGGGTGAACAATTTGTTATTGTTTGAACTCCGGATTGTCTCTTTAAGCTATAAGCATGGAGAGTGAATAGATGCTCGTCACAATCTGCAAAATTGTAATAATAACTTTTAAAAATCTATTGTCACATACACCAGATTGGTGTTGTTTTACAGGGTCAGCCATACATAACTGGAGACACCTCTTCATTTTTGGCAGCACCATGGTAGTTAGCAAAAGAGTGTGTGAGCAGTTGCTAACTAATTGTAAACAACTGTAGGTAGCTAGAAAAGCACCTTGGCTAACTGTGGTGAGAAGCAAATCACCTACAGTGCTGTGAAAAAGTATTTGCCCCCTTTCTGATTTTCTCTTTTTTTGCATATTTTTGATACTGAATGTTATCAGATCTTCAACCAAAACCTAGTATTAGAAAAGGGAACATGAGTTTGCAAATAATACAAACAAATTGATATTTATTTCATTTATTTATTTAACAAAGTTATGCAACACCCAATTCCCTTGTGTGAAAAAGTAATTGCCCCCTTACACTCAATAACTGGTTGTGCCACCTTTAGCTGTTCCACAAAGGAATGAAGTGTGCCCTCAACATTTTCAAAGACTCCAGCCACCCTAGTCATAGACTGTTCTCTCTGCTACCGCACGGCAAGCGGTACCGGAGCGCAAAGTGTAGGTCCAAAAGGCTTCTCAACAGCTTCTACCCCCAAGCCATAAGACTCCTGAACAGCTAATCATGGCTACCCGGACTATTTGCACTGTCCCCCACACCCCCATCCCATCTTTTTACGCTGCTGCTACTCTGTTAATTATTTATGCATAGTCACTTTAACTCTATCCACATGCACATATTACCTCAACTAGCCGGTGCCCCCGCACATTGACTCTGCACCGGTACCCCCCTGTATATAGCCTCCCTACTGTTATTTTATTTTACTTCTGCTGTTTTTTTCTCAAAACTTTTTTGTTGTTGTTGTTTTATTTTACTTTTTTATAAAAAAATTAATGCATTGTTGGTTAAGGGCTGTAAGTAAGCATTTCACGGTAATGTCTACACCTGTTGTATTCGGCGCATGTGGCAAATAACATTTGATTTGATGAGTCTCCTGATCTAGGTACAGATCAAATGCATATCTGTTTGAACTGAGTTTTGCTGTTTGTCTCTTTTTATTGGTCTCGCATGTCAAACATGTCTGAGCTGCTGTGTGTCTGTGCCAATTATTCTCCAAGCAGAACCCAAACACCTCATAAAAAAGATGGTAAGCAAACGTTGGTGTCAAGCTTACATGGTTCAACACTGTAGTTATTACATTTTATTGTGTGCATGCTCCAGGTTAGACCTCTGTTTCAATGTATATGTAAAAGTAATGGTAAAGAAACTGGTTTTGAATAGGATTTAACTGATACATTGCAAATGGAGACTACAGGCTACAATGAGAGAACCTTCGAGAAATGTGATATGAAAAGATAATAGTCTATTTTGATTGGAACTCCATAGGACTCAATTTACATGCATTTCACTTTTTATTTTCCCAATACATAATCTGTAGCCATTTTGTAAATGAGGGTCTTTTCATTATTAAAGAAATTACCTCCCAGAATGAGGAATTTATGAATCGAAAGACTGATTTGGAAGTTAATACATCTACAAAAGGCTGAATACTGAGAGGGTGACTTTTTTCTCCCTGCTCGGTAGCAATGCCTACCCTGTGAAATTATCATGTCTGTTCAGCATGAGTACAAAGCTACCACGGCTAATAAACGTTGATTGATAGAAGCCAACACTAGGTTATTCTCCTCGCACAGAGAGTCCTTTGGAATTCAAGTCTAGGAAATATAATTTGGATAGATTTTTGCAATATTGTATTGCTCCATTCATATCATTCCTAAGAATGTAATATACTTATCTTAGGATTTTCAAAAGCCATTTCAGATTCGGGGCATATTGGTTATATCTTTCCAATCTTCATCTTCGTGCTGGGGTTCAGTTGATATCATACTGTATTAAATTATGAGCTGTTCATTTGATGTCTTTGTCACTTCATAAATTCTTAAGTCTATTTGAAAACATATATATTTCATGCTTTGAGGCTGTCTCTTTGTTTTTTCCTCCCTGTCATCATTGCATTTCACATGGCACAGCAACACATTACAATGTAATGCTCTACAATGATTATGGGGCAGACAGAAAAGCAATGCCTTTCTCTACACTCTAGAGCACCAGCAGGTCTCTTCAATCAGACTAGAGCAGCCTCTCCAACCCTGTTCCTGGAGAGCTACCGGGGTTGGAGCAAAAACCTACAGGAGGGTAGCTCTCTAGGAACAGGGTTGGAGGTAAAACCTACAGGAGGGTAGCTCTCCAGGAACAGGGTTGGAGGTAAAACCTACAGGAGGGTAGCTCTCCAAGAACAGGGTTGGAGGTAAAACCTACAGGAGGGTAGCTCTCCAGGAAAAGGGTAGGCGAGCACTGGTATAGAAAATAGATAGACTACAAGTTGTCCCACTGAGATTGAGGTTGTCCTAATATGGACACCATACACATGTTGTCCCGCTGAGATTGAGGCTGTCCTAATATGGACACGGTACACGTGTTTGCATCTGTGAACCTGTGATTGCACCTTTGCAAAGTTATCTTCCTGAGTGTATGAATGCACATCTTTCTTCTTTGTATTTGTTTAATTTTTATGTTTTATCTCCTTCCCCAAAACACACAGGTACAAACGTTCCACAGTGCAGATGCTGAGCTGATAAAACTGGCCCTGAGTCTTTTTTGAATTCCTATTCTGAAACCAAACACACTTGAATGAAGTTGAGACGCCGCAGCAGAATCTATTCACGATTACATTCAGTGGAACTGTTGAATATTTCATCTAGCCACCACTTCCTGCCTAACAATAAAGCTAATGACAAATCCCAGCCTTCCGACAGACAACAGCAACACACACACACTCACACACACACGCACACACACACACACACACACACACACACACACACACACACACACACACACACACACACACACACACACACACACACACACATACACACACACACAAACAAACACACACACGCAACAATTTTATTAGGCCTGTACCCGAGGGTGATGTCTCCTATAGCAGCAAACTGTGTGGGAATGATCCATCTATCTGCCCTCCAACCAATCAGCCATTTACTAACTCATCTCTATAGTCAGGTTGGAGATCTCTAGTCTAGTATAATGGAGAAAGGCGCTAGCACAACAACATTAGAACATTGTTTTACCTTTGTATTTAACCATTGTAGTTATGTCACCAAAGCTGACATATAAGTTGTCACTTCTGGTTATATTTGACCAGTGTTGTAGCAGGTGCTTGTATGCGGTTGTACTTGTAACTCCTCCCAAAAGTGATCATTTGTTGTCTTAAACTGTGAAGCCAGTGATGATGTGACCTGTGGTCTTTTCTGAATAACCTCATCAGTTTACAATATGTTCTTCAACATCTACAGTATGTCCACTGTGCACTCTCTGGGTCTGTAGGTGCTGTACTGCTACTCTATGACCTGGAGGTCCTTGAAGGTTGTGTTGTGGGATTTGGTCAAATGATGACCACTCATGGTCCACACTTCATGTGGGACAGAGCTTAAAAATGTCTCTTTGGTTGTGTCCTTTTTTTATTCACTTGTGTCTGAGCACAATGCATCTGCCTTGCAACATTGTATCACGATCACACACGCTAGCACACGCACTCTACACACATGTACAGTTGAAGTCGGAAGTTTACACCTTAATACACCTTAGCCAAATACATTTAAACTCAGTTTTTCACAATTCCTGACATGTAATCCTAGTAAAAATTCCCTTAGGTCAGTTAGGATCACCACTTTATTTTAAGAATGTGCAATGTCAGAATAATAGTAGAGAGAATTATTTCTTTCAGCTTTTATTTCTTTCATCACATTCCCAGTGGGTCAGAATGTCACGCCCTGATCGAGAGAACTCTTGTTGGTTGGGTCAGGGTGTGAGTTTTCTGTTTAGATTCTATGTTTAGAGTCTAGTATTTATATTTCTATGTTTGGCCGGGTGTGATTCCCAATCAGAGGCAGCTGTCACTCGTTGTCTCTGATTGGGGATCATACTTAGGCAGCCAGTTTTCCTGCCTGGGTTGTGGGATCTTGTTTGTGTTTCGGTGAAGTTTGGCTTGTTTGTGTATAGCCTTCCGATGTCATGTTTCGTTGCCTTTTGTTGTTTTGTCAGTGTGTATTCAGTTTAATAAACATGTTCGCATACCACGCTGCACCTTGGTCTAACCCGTCTCTCAACGACCGTGACAGAAGATCCCACCAAAAATGGACCAAGCAGTGTGCCCAGGAGCAGACACCCTGAACACAGGTGGGGAAGTCATTTTGGACTTGGGAGGAGATATTGGCTGGTGGAGGACCCTGGGCGAAGGAGGAAGCCCAGGCAGGAGAGCAACACAGAAGGCGCCGGCCGAGGAAGAAGCCCGAGAGACAGCCTCAATATTTTTTTTTGGGGGGGGCTAAAAGGGTGGTCGGGGATCGATAAAGAAGAGCCCCGACCACTGCACTCGTGGGGGCTCAAGGAGGAGTCCTCACTGCAGGAGGACTGGGCGTGGAGAGTAAAAGACTGGTACAGTCGGAGATCTCTAACGTCAGTTCCCAGTCCGGTACACCTCGTGCCTGCGTCTCGCACCAAGCTAGTGGTGCGTGTACCCAGTCCGGTACGGCCCGTGCCTGCTCCTCGCACCAGACCAGTGGTGCGTGTCCCCAGTCCGGCCCGGCCCGTACCTGCTCCCCGCACCAAGCCAGTGGTGCGTGTTCCCAGTCCAGTACGTCCCGTACCTGATCCCCGCTTCAAGCCAGTGGTGCGTGTTCCCAGTCCAGTACGGCCCGTCCCTGCTCCTCGCACCAAACCAGTGGTGCATGTTCCCAGTCCAGTACGGCCAGTCCCTGCTCCTCGCACCAAACCAGTGGTGCGTGTCGCCAGCCCGGTACACCCCGTACCTGCTCCCCGCACCAAGCCAGTGGTGCGTGTTCCCAGTCCAGTACGGCCTGTCCCTGCTCCTCGCACCAAACCAGTGGTGCGTGTCGCCAGCCCGGTACGCCCCGTACCTGCTCCCCGCACCAAGCCAGTGGTGCGTGTTCCCAGTCCAGTACGGCCCGTCCCTGCTCCTCGCACCAAACCAGTGGTGCGTGTCGCCAGCCCGGTACGCCCCGTACCTGCTCCCCGCACCAAGCCAGTGGTGAGTGTCTCCAGTCCGGCACCGCCCGTTCCTGCTCCTCGCACCGGGCCAGTGGTGCGTGTTCCCAGTCCGGCAAGGCCCGTGTCCGTTCCACCGGTGCTTAGTCCAGCTCCGGTCAGCAGCTCCACTCCGGAGCCAGAGCAGTCCGCTCCACCGGTGCCCAGTCCAGCTCCGGTCAGCAGCTCCACTCCGGAGGTAGAGCAGTCCTCTCCAATCAATCAATCAATCAATCAATCAATTTTATTTTATATAGCCCTTCTTACATCAGCTAATATCTCGAAGTGCTGTACAGAAACCCAGCCTAAAACCCCAAACAGCTAGTAATGCAGGTGTAGAAGCACGGTGGCTAGGAAAAACTCCCTAGAAAGGCAAAACCTAGGAAGAAACCTAGAGAGGAACCAGGCTATGAGGGGTGGCCAGTCCTCTTCTGGCTGTGCCGGGTGGAGATTATAACAGAACCATGCCAAGATGTTCAAAAATGTTCATAAGTGACAAGCATGGTCAAATAATAATCAGGAATAAATCTCAGTTGGCTTTTCATAGCCGATCATTAGAGTTTAAAACAGCAGGTCTGGGACAGGTAGGGGTTCCATAACCGCAGGCAGAACAGTTTAAACTGGAATAGCAGCAAGGCCAGGCGGACTGGGGACAGCAAGGAGTCACCACGGCCGGTAGTCCCGACGTATGGTCCTAGGGCTCAGGTCTCTCAGTTGGCTTTTCATAGCCGATCATTTAGAGTTGAAAACAGCAGGTCTGGGACAGGTAGGGGTTTCGTAGCCGCAGGCAGAACAGTTGAAACTGGAATAGCAGCAAGGCCAGGCGGACTGGGGACAGCAAGGTGTCATCATGCCCGGTAGTCCTGACGTATGGTCCTAGGGCTCAGGTTCTCAGAGAGAAAGAGAGAACGAGAGAATTAGAGAGAGCATACTTAAATTCACACAGGACACTGGATAAGACAGGAGAAGTACTCCAGGTATAACCAACTAACCCCAGCCCCCCGACACATAAACTACTGCAGCATAAATACTGGAGGCTGAGACAGGAGCGGTCCGGAGACACTGTGGCCCCATCCGAAGAAACCCCCGGACAAAGTCAAGGAGCTGGACCGGTGCCCAGTCCAGCTCCGGTCAACGGTTCTACTCCGGAGCCAAAGCAGTCCGCTCTACCGGTGCCCAGTCCAGCTCCGGTCAGCGGCTCCACTCCAGAGCCAGAGCAGTCCGCTCCACCGGTGCCCAATCCAGCTCCGGTCAGCGGATCCACTCCGGAGCCAGAGCAGTCCGCTCCACCGGGGTCCAGTTCAGCTCCGGTCAGCGGCTCCACTCCAGACCGAGAAGTCAGCCCCTCTCCAGGTTCGGGGTGTCCCACACCAGGGTCCAGACAGGGCTTGGTGCATCGTGGGAGGAAGGAGAGGGGAAGCATCGCGCCGAGGTCCAGACCAGACCAGGGGCGCAACGGGGAGCCAGAGAGGGAGAGGTCGTCACGCCCGGAGCCGGATCCGCCTCCGAGGTTGAATGCCCACCCGGACCCTCCCCTAATGAGTCAGGTTGGTGCGGCCGGAGTACGCACCTTTGGGGGGGGGGGGGGGGGGGGTACTGTCACGCCCTGATCGAGAGAACTCTTGTTGGTTGGGTCAGGGTGTGAGTTTTCTGTTTAAATTCTGTTTAGAGTATTTATATTTATATGTTTGGCCGGGTGTGATTCCCAATTAGAGGCAGCTGTCGCTCGTTGTCTCTGATTGGGGATCATACTTAGGCAGCCAGTTTTCCTGCCTGGGTTGTGGGATCTTGTTTGTGTTTCGGTGAAGTTTGGCTTGTTTGTGTATAGCCTTCCGACGTCATGTTTCGTTGCCTTTTGTTGTTTTGTCAGTGTGTATTCCGTTTAATAAACATGTTCGCATACCACGCTGCACCTTGGTCTGACCCGTCTCTCAACGACCGTGACACAGACGTTTACATACACTCAATTAGTATTTGTTAGCATTGCCTTTAAATTGTTTAACTTGGGTCAAACATTTCGGGTAGCCTTCCACAAGCTTCCCACAATAAGTTGGGTGAATTTTGGCCCATTTCTCCTGACAGAGCTGGTGTAAATGAGTCAGGTTTGTAGGCCTCCTTGCTCGCACACGCTTTTTCAGTTCTGTCCACAAATGTTCTATAGGATTGAGGTCAGGGCTTTGTAATGGCCACTCCAATACCTTGACTTTGTTGTCCTTAAGCCATTTTGCCACAACTTTGGAAGTATGCTTGGGGTCATTGTCCATTTGGAAGACCCATTTGCGACCAAGCTTTAACTTCCTGACTGATGTCTTGAGATGTTGGTTCAATATATCCACATAATTCTCCTTCCTCATGATGCCATCTATTTTGTGAAGTGCACCAGTCCCTCCTGCAACAAAGCACCCCCACAGCATGATGCTGCCACCCCAGTGCTTCACGGTTGGGATGGTGTTCTTCAGCTTGCAAGTCCCACCTTTTCCACCAAACATAACAATGGTCATTATGGCCAAACAGTTCTAGTTTTGTTTCATCAGACCAGAGGACATTTCTGTATGATCTTTGTCCCCATGTGCAGTTGCAAACCGTAGTCTGGCTTTTATATGGCGGTTTTGGATCAGTGGCTTCTTCCTTGCTGCGCGTTCTTTCAGGTTATGTCAACATAGGACTCGTTTTACTGTGGATATAGATACATTTGTACCTGTTTCCTCCAGCATCTTCACAAGGTCCTTTGCTGTTGTTCTGGGATTGATTTGCACTTTTCACACCAAAGTACGTTCATCTCTAGGAGACAGAACGCGTCTCCTTCCTGAGAGGTATGACGGCTGTGTGGTCCCATGGTGTTTATACTTGCATACTATTGTTTGTACAGATGAACGTGGCACCTTCAGGCATTTGGAAATTGCTCCCAAGGATGAACCAGGTGGTGGTCTACAATTTCTTTTCTGAGGTCTTGGCTGATTTCTTTAGATTTTCCTATGATGTCAAGCAAAGAGGCACTGAGTTTGAAGGTAGGCCTTGAAATACATCCACAGGTACACCTCCAATTGACTCAAATGATGTCAATTAGCCTATCAGAAGCTTCTAAAGCCATGACATCATTTTCTGGAATTTCCAAGCTGTTTAAAGGTACAGTCAACTTAGTGTATGTAAACTTCTGACCCACTGGAATTGTACTACAATGAATTATAAGTGAAATAATCTGTCTAGTAAATAATTGTTGGAAAAATTACTTGTGTCATGCACAAAGCAGATGTCCTAACCGATTTGCCAAAACTATAGTTTGTTAACAAGACATTTGTGGAGTGGTTGAAAAACGAGTTTTAATGACTCCAACCTAGTGTATGTAAACTTCCGACTTCAAATGTACATTGTAATATTGTATGGTGGATTGTGCATTTTGTATTGTAGATATGTACAGTGAGGGAAAAAAGTATTTGATCCCCTGCTGATTTTGTACGTTTGCCCACTGACAAAGAAATGATCAGTCTATAATTTTAATGGTAGGTTTATTTGAACAGTGAGGGACAGAATAAAAACAATAAAATCCAGAAAAACGCATGTCAAAAATGTTATAAATTTATTAGCATTTTAATGAGGGAAATAAGTATTTGACCCCCTCTCAATCAGAAAGATTTCTGGCTCCCAGGTGTCTTTTATACAAAAGGGAGTGCTCCTAATCTCAGCTTGTTACCTGTATAAAAGACACCTGTCCACAGAAGCAATCAATCAATCAGATTCCAAACTCTCCACCATGGCCAAGACCAAAGAGCTCTCCAAGGATGTCAGGGACAAGATTGTAGACCTACACAAGGCTGGAATGGGCTACAAGACCATCGGCAAGCAGCTTGGTGAGAAGGTGACAACAGTTGGTGCGATTATTCGCAAATGGAAGAAACACAAAATAACTGTCAATCTCCCTCGGCCTGGGGCTCCATACAAGATCTCACCTCGTGGAGTTGCAATGATCATGAGAATGGTGATGAATCAGCCCAGAACTACACGGGAGGATCTTGTCAATGATCTCAAGGCAGCTGGGACCATAGTCACCAAGAAAACAATTGGTAACACACTACGCCATGAAGGACTGAAATGCTGCAGCGCCCGCAAGGTCCCCCTGCTCAAGAAAGCACATATACAGGCCCCTCTGAAGTTTGCCAATGAACATCTGAATGATTCAGAGGAGAACTGGTGAAAGTGTTGTGGTCAGATGAAACCAAAATGGAACTCTTTGGTATGAACTCAACTCGCCGTGTTTGGAGGAGGAGGAATGCTGCCTATGACCCCAAGAACACCATCCCCACCGTCAAACATGGAGGTGGAAACATTATGCTTTGGGGGTGTTTTTCTGCTAAGGGGACAGGACAACTTCACCGCATCAAAGGAACGATGGACGGGGCCATATACCGTCAAATCTTGGGTGAGAACCTCCTTCCCTCAGCCAGGGCATTGAAAATGGGTCGTGGATGGGTATTTCAGCATGACAATGACCCAAAACACACGGCCAAGGCAACAAAGGAGTGGCTCAAGAAGAAGCACATTAAGGTCCTGGAGTGGCCTAGCCAGTCTCCAGACCTTAATCCCATAGAAAATCTGTGGAGGGAGCTGAAGGTTCGAGTTGCCAAACGTCAGCCTCGAAACCTTAATGACTTGGAGAAGATCTGCAAACAGGAGTGGGACAAAATCCCTCCTGAGATTTGTGCAAACCTGGTGGCCAACTACAAGAAACGTCTGACCTCTGTGATTGTCAACAATGGTTTTGCCACCAAGTACTAAGTCATGTTTTGCAGAGGGGTCAAATACTTATTTCCCTCATTAAAATGCTAATCAATTTATAACATTTTTGACATGCGTTTTTCTGGATTTTTTTTGTTGTTATTCTGTCTCTCGCTGTTCAAATAAACCTACCATTAAAATTATAGACTGATCATGTCTTTGTCAGTGGGCAAACGTACAAAATCAGCAGGGGATCAAATACTTTTTTCCCTCACTGTAGTGGTGTAATGATGTTATATGATGTACTGTTTTATCTTTTGTTTTATGTGTGATGTAAGTGCCTTAATGTGTTTGGACCCCAGGAAGAGTAGCTGCTGCCTTAGCAGCAGCTAATGGGGTTCCTTAATAAATACAAATTGTCTATGTCCCATAGCTCAATATTCAGTGGCATTTTACAGCTGGGTATTTCTAAAAGTTGCAGTTACTTTACTTATCCATAAATCTTTTTTTTTTCTTGTCACATTAACACCCTAATCCTGTGCCTGGATACTAAAATCCTAATGTTCAACAACGAGGGTGTTCTCCAAATCAGAACGTCTCCATTTCACATGACTATATCCTCTGTACATTCTGTGTTTTCTATTGAGTCGTATACTGCTGCTAATCATTGGCATTCAGACAAGCACCATGTTTATATGGCCCTTCCATCTGCCCTTCCAAGTGTGTGGGATTTATTAATATTGATTGAGATTTATACTGATAGTTTTGTTTGCATGCCAAATGGCACCCTATTCGCTATATAGTCCCATAGGCCTCTAGTCAAAAGTAGTGCACTATGTAGGGAATAGGGTACCATTTGGGATGCAGTTAGATTGATTTTCTGCTCATGTAAATGCCATGCTTTAACCAGACAAACAAGGCAGACAATTGTGTATTTCCAGCCCAGCCCAGCCATCTTGGTGTCAGGCTTGATGTTAAAGAATGAACCACTTGCCCTGTGCTGCCCCACCGCTGTCAGAGAAAACAGGGGAAATTGAGTTTATGAAGGCAGGCAGAAAGAGGGATGGAGGGATGGAGATGGAGGAGGGGAGCGCCTATCTATACAATATAAATGTCAGGTGGAAGGCACTGGCCATGTCCCAAATGGCACCCTATTCCAAATAAAATAAAATAAAATAAAATACAATTGATTTATAAAGCCCTTTTTAGGTCAGCAGATATCACAAAGTTCTTATACAGAAACCCAGCCTAAAACACCAAACAGCAAGCAATGCAGATATAGAAGAACAGTGTCTAGGAAAAACTCCCTACAAAGGCAGGAACCTGCGAAGAAACCTAGAGAGAAACCAGGCTCTGAAGGGTTACTAGTCCTCTTCTGGCTGTGCCGGGTGGAGATTATAAGAGTACATGGTCATTAAGGCCAGATCATTCTTCAAGATGTTCAAACGTTCATAGATGACCAGCAGGGTCAAATAATTATCACAGTGGTTGTAGAGGGTGCAACAGATCAGCACCTTAGGAGTAAATTTCTGTTGTCTTTTCATAGCCGAGTATTCAGAGGACAATACAGCAGGTGCGGTAGAGAGAGAGAGAGAGAGAAAGAGAGCGAGAGAGCGAGAGAGAGAGAGAGAGAGAGAGAGAGAGAGGGTCGAAAACAGCAGCTCCGAGACAAGGTAGCACATCTGGTGAACAGGTCAGGGTTCCATAGCCACGACCAGGTGGACTGGGGACAGCCAGGAGTCATCAGGCCAGGTAGTCCTGAGGTATGGTCCTAGAGCTCAGGTCCACCAAGAGAAAGAGAGTGAGAATTAGAGGGAGCATACTTTATTTTTTTTATATATTTTTTTGTTAGTAATTTAGCAGACACACTTATCCAGAGCGACTTACAGTTGCATACATTTTTCATACTGGCCCCCCGTGGGAAACGAACCCACAACTCTGGCGTTGCAAGCGTCACGCTCTACCAACTGAGCTACAGGGGACTATTTAAGTTCACACAGGACACCAGATAAGACAGGATAATTTCACCAGACAGGACAGACTGACCCTAGACCCCCGCCACATAGACTATTGCAGCATAGATACTGGAGGCTGAGACGGGGGGGTCACTTTGGCCCTGTCCGACGATACCCCTGGACAGGGCCAACCAGGTAGGATATAACCCCACCCACTTTGCCAAAGCACAGCCCCCACACCACTAGATGGATATCAACAGACCACCAACTTACTACCCTGAGATAAGGCTGAGTATAGCCCACGAAGATCTCCTCCACCGCACGAGCCCGAGGGGTGCAAGACCGGACAGGACGATCACGTCAGTGACTCAACCCACTCAAGTCGAGTATAGCAAAAAAAGCCTGGCACGACATGACGCACCCCTCCTAGGGATGGCATGGAAGAGCACTAGTAAGCCAGTGACTCAGCCCCCATAATAGGGTCAGAGGCAGAGAATCCCAGTGGAGAGAGGGGAGCCGGCCAGGCAGATACAGCAAGGGTGGTTCGTCACTCCAGTGCCTTACCGTTCACCTTCGCACCCCTGGGCCAGACTACACTCAATCCTTGGACCTAATGAAGAGATGAGTCTTCAGTAAAAACGTAAAGTTTGAGACCGAGTCTGCGTCTCTCACATGGATAGGCAGACCATTCCATAAAAATTGAGCTCTATAGGAGAAAGCCCTGCCTCCAGCTGTTTGCTTAGAAATCCCAGGGACAATAAGGAGGCCTGCGTCTTGTGACCGTAGCGTACGTGTAGGTATATACGGCAGGAGCAAATCAGAGAGATAGGGAGGAGCAAGCCCATGTAATGCTTTGTAGGTTAGCAGTAAAACCTTGAAATCAGGCCTAGCCTAAACAGGAAGCCAGTGTAGAGAGGCTAGCACTGGAGTAATATGATATATTTTTTTGGATCTAGTCAAAATTCTAGCAGGCGGATTTAGCACTAACTGAAGTTTATTTAGTGCTTTATCCAGGTAGCCGGAGAGTAGAGCATTGCAGTAGTCTGATCTAGAAGTGACAAAAGCATTGATTAGCTTTTCTGCATAATTTTTGGACAAATCATTTCAGATTTTTGCAATGTTACAAAGATGGAAAAAAGCTGACCTTGAAATATTATTGATATTCCCTATTGGCCCTGGTCAAAAATAATGCACTATGTATGGAATAGAGTGCCATTTGGGCCGCCGCCACTGTGTCTCTACCTCTGGTCCATCGCTGGCTTCTTTCCCATGCATTGTGATGTGTTTTTCCTGCTGATGGCTTCTTTCCCATGCATTGCGATGTGTTTTTCCTGCTGATGGCTTCTTTCCCATGCATTGCGATGTGTTTTTCCTGCTGATGGCTTCTTTCCCATGCATTGTGATGTGTTTTTCCTGCTGATGGCTTCTTTCCCATGCATTGTGATGTGTTTTTCCTGCTGATGGCTTCTTTCCCATGCATTGCGATTTGTTTTTCCTCTCTGCTCCAAAACAGTTTCTTCAGGCAGTCAGGTATGAACAAGTAGGGGATTGAGCAATTGTTCAGAATGTATTGTGCGAAATGAAGCTATGGAAGTGGTGTTAAGTGGCCGCCCAGGAAATATCTTCAACTAGTTGTTTTGATTTAAACAAAATTTAAATGAGGAGAATAAATCTGGAATGTTGAGGTCAGTATATGTCATTGGATATTCAACAAATATAATCGTTTTGGGACTATTGTATTGGTGCATTAAGCCAGGCAAGCTCAATCAAGCACAGATACAGTGTTTGAAATGATTTCAAATAGTATTTAAATCCCAGTCTGTTTCTCACAGCAATAAATCATAATCATCCATCCCCCCTCCATCATGCTCCACAGTTGGGTTTTAGGTATACAACTGGAGCACCTGGAAACATCATTACCTGGCTGTAGGGGCTAACAGAGACAATGGAAACACACTGCCACAGCAAAACGTTTAGCATCACAGCACAGCCAGTTCTATTATACAACATATTTATCTCCAACACCTACCCAAACCCTAGTCCTTCCCAGCCTTATATCTAACGCCTATCCAATAGCTATACCATGTCTATCCAAAGCTTACCCACACCCTTGTCATAGCCTTATTGCCAACCCCCTGTCTTATCTGACCCCTATATCAAACCCTAAAACTAGTCCCTGTCTTATCCAACCCCTAACCAAACCACTGACTATCTAAAACCTAACCCTAACCCGTGCCTTATCTAACCACTATCTATCCAAACTCTAAAACTATATCCCAAAGCCAACCCCTATCCAAACTATAATTATATCCCAAAGCCAACCCCTATCCAAACTCCAAAATTATATCTCAAAGCCAACCCCTATCCAAACTCTAAAACTATTTCCCAAAGCCAACCCCTATCCAAACTATACAACTCAATCCAAAAGCCAACCCCTATCCAAACTATAAAACTATATCCCAAATCCTCATTATTCCACGTATTACTCTTACTTGATAGTCTCCCTTTGTCACGACAACAGTGCCTCTGTAAACTTAATAAAAGAGAATGTGTACACAGTATGGTGACAACAAGCATTTTATATTCTGGCATATAGTGAAACCGGGCCAGTGGCCAAACAGATGGACCCAGGGTGCTAGAGAAACAATGTGCACCTGAGTGTGAGAGAAAATGACGCAATCTCTGGATAATTGACTCATAGCTGAGAAAATCTGTGGGGGCTCGCGATATTAGCATAAATCTTTTTTGTGTTTTGGAGTGAGACGTGGGGTGGAGTGGGAGCGAGCTTGCTAGCAACTCAATTAGAGTCTTTTTTTTTTTACGGTTGTACTTCATTGTATTCTAAATAATACAAATCTCCACAGAAATCTATGAAGATGGAATCAGGGGATGGTGGGATGAGAGGGAGGTGGGGAGATGACTTTGAAGGTATACAGGAGCGAGAGATAATGTATTTGGAATGAAAGGGGGACCCCTGAGAGGAACAACATGGTGAAGAAGACAGGCAGCATCTCTAAAGAGTTTTAAAGTACCCAACAAAACTGTCTAATGGAGAAGAAAGAAAAAGCAGCGACCGTTCAAAGAGATTTCCCTGCCGGTTTCCATCTGGCAGTAAAACAACATTTAATTCACTCGTCTCCTCAGACAAATGATCAATTTGGAAGAAAAACACAAAAAATGTCGACAAGGGATTTGAACTATCAACTGAAGTTAAAGCTGAAGCCAAATGGGCCTTAACGTTCACAAATCCACTTTGAGTTTTCGCACCTATGGTCAGGCTATGTGTGTGTGAGTTCCACACGTGATCCATGTCACAAAAAATCCCAAACATACAATCAAAAGCTACTGCATAAACGCTTACGTCACTGATATGTGTTGCTGTGGCATAATTGATCCTTATCAAATCAATACAAATAATTCTGATAATTACCAGCTCCCCTGTTTACCATTATTTTACTGACATTGGCTGTGTGAATCAGTGGAGCATTCTTGAGCTGTAGCAATAGGCAACATTTCATTATATTGTAAGTCTCAGTGCCACTGTCATCAAAGATGTCTGCAAGAGAAGGAACCCAAACAGACCTAACTGAGACTGCCAAACCATAAGCTCTACTATCCACCTGTTGCTGTGTCATAGCTATGCATGCCAAGGAGATTTCACAAGGTCCTATATGAATTGCCATTTGAATCTGGGTCATATTCACTATAGCCACAAAACAGAAGAAAACATACTGACATGGACATACCTGAGCTTGTCCAATAATTTTAGTTTTCTGTTGCAACGCATTTTGCTATAGTGCGTACTATGGAGTACGAGCCTGGAGAGCCTCTGTAATAATAATCAGGAAGTGGAAGGTTCCGGACAGAATGGCATCTGTTCCCAAGGGGTTAGGAAGTAACCCGCTGCCCAAGATACCTCACCACAGGAACTTCCTGAGAGGAGGAGGGACGAGTCAGAGAGGTTTGACACTCTATATTGTGCGTCCCAAGTGGCACCCTATTTCCTATATAGTGCATTGCTTTTGACCAGAGACCTATGGGCCCTGGTCAAAAGTAGTGCACTATATAAGGAACAGAGAGGGTTGAGACACTATATTGAGTCTCTTTGACAGAGCGCTTTAGAGGTTGTACCAGGTAACAGCACCATATAAGACTTTCAGAAAGAGGGTGGAATGATTACTCCTGTTGAGTACCGGATGTGGTGTGTCCGGTGTGTGTGTG
>NW_028159597.1:0-95000 GCF_964263955.1 Coregonus lavaretus
GACTCCTCTTTACTACTGTGTCTCGCAGCTCATAAATGATACATGGTACTTTGCAGCATTAGTCACACAGAGCTCTGCTTCATACACTGTTCATTTACTGGGCCAGTACACTTTCTCTATCCGCCATTTTTATAGCCCCTGAGGATGGTTTCTAAATCTAGTTATGCAAATGGTGAATTTCTTCAGAAATCTAGAAACAGCTCAACATAAATGTACAATTTTGTTGCATATTTTTATATCATGCATTGACCGAACAATGACATATGCAAGTGTATCATGAGGAACAACATGTGTGGCCACCTCTCTCCTAGGCTTTGAGGCTCTGAGGCCAATGGGTAAAAGCTGAAGGTCAGAGACAGAGTGATAGCTAGCTAACCGCTGGGCAGGAAGGAGGAAGGAAGGGAGGAAGGAAGAAAGCCAAGCAGACAGGCAGACAGGAAGACAGGAAGGAAGGAAGGAAGGAAGGAAGGAAGGAAGGAAGGAAGGAAGGAAGGAAGGAAGGAAGGAAGGAAGGAAGGAAAGAAGGAAGGAAGGAAGGAAGGAAGGAAGGAAGGAAGGAAGGAAGGAAGGAAGGAAGGAAGGAAGGAAGGAAGGAAGGAAGGAAGGAAGGAAGGAAGGAAGGAAGGAAGGAAGGAAGGAAGGAGGAAGGAAGGGAGGAAGGAAGCCAAGCAGACAGGCAGACAGGAAGGAAGGAAGGAAGGAAGGAAGGAAGGAAGGAAGGAAGGAAGGAAGGAAGGAAGGAAGGAAGAAGGAAGGAAGGAAGGAAGGAAGGAAGGAAGGAAGGAAGGAAGGAAGGAAGGAAGGAAGGAAGGAAGGAAGGAAGGAAGGAAGGAAGGAAGGAAGGAAGGCGGACAGACAGGCAGCAGCTAAGAGCAGAACACCCAGAGCTGGCTCAGGTTCTACTGCCTGCCCCTGCATATGCAGTACTATTACCTCTATGTTCTCCGGTCTAGGAGGATGTGAGCCAGTTCTGTCAAGCTCTGTCACAGAGGAATAGGACACTACCCTACTTCTTCAGTTGGCACGATGTTTCACACGTTGGTCCTTTCAAGGCACAATAACAAATCAAACCCTGACCATGGTTCAGACGCCACAGCTTGCTATGGGGTCAAAAGACATGGAGAGGCAGCACTCCATATAATATATTATGTATTTTGTTTTGAAATAAAGTATGTTCTAATGTCTAAGTGTGGTTCTAGCAAAAACACTACTTGATGTCAGACTTTTCAGCGGGGGGGTATATGTTGTAACCAGTGGAGGCTGCTGAAGGGAGGACGGCTCACAATAATGGCTGGAACGGAGCATATGGAATGGCATCAAACACATGGAAACCATGTGTTTGCTGTATTAGATACCATTCCACTGATTCCGCTCCAGCCATTACCACGAGCCCATCCTCCCCAATTAAGGTGCTACCAACCCCCTGTGGTTGTAACCCACAAGGTTCCATGGTTCCTTGAGATGTGTTAGGCTGTGGGATCCGCCCTGGTAACTCCCCAGCCACCCCCACAGTCACTTCCTGGTTTGAATGAAGTAGGAAGTGTGTGTCAGGAAATAGTCTCTCTAGACATCTAGGTTGCTTCCCACAATGTTCCATGTCCACTTTATCCAGCTGAAAGACGATAGCCAGAGCTTTACCCATAATATTGCACAATGATTTAAGTCAATAAGTCATCGTTTTAGTCAAAGTCTGATATGCTTGGCCTTGAAGTGACAAATCCGAACTGCCCACTTCATGCAAATCCACGTGAATGCAGTGTCTTTTTCCGATGATGTGACACACAAATTATTTTCAGCCTACGTTTCAGGGCTGGGTTTTATTTGAATTTTACCATCCACCAGCATGGCATTGTTTATTAGTCAGAAAAAAGCTGCAAAGTTCTTCCTCTTGGTGACGGAGATGAGCCAAACAGCCCTGTGTCCGCCTGGCCGGCTGAGACATGGAGGGAATTATCACAAACTTACGTTTTTGCACCTCTACTTTATTTACCAGAAAATTACAATAATCCATCGGATAATTTGTCAATTTTTCACAAGTGTCTATACAGATAATGAAAAGGCATTACATTCATTAATGATCATCCATGATCATGAGCAAAGTCATTTCACTTCCCCTGTGAGAACCATGAGCACGTGCTGACTTGGCTTTACTGTACCGGAGCCGAAGCCTGCCAGCAGCCGTCCTACCAAAGGTCGCACCGTGTCCATTACAATGTAGAAAAACGCATATCAGCTTTCAATAGTTATCCATATTATCGGAGATTCATCTTATTCTTTCTAGCTATTTCTATGGTGGATTCGCGTCCGCAATTTATGGAAGCATTATGACAAAACTTTTGAGATAACAATAGATGATGACGTCTTAGATAGGCCAGTGGTTTCCATCTATGAAGTCTTAGATAGGCCAGTGGTTTCCATCTATGAAGTCTTAGATAGGCCAGTGGTTTCCATCTATGAAGTCTTAGATAGGCCAGTGGTTTCCATCTATGAAGTCTTAGATAGGCCAGTGGTTTCCATCTGTGAAGTCTTAGATAGGCCAGTGGTTTCCATCTATGAAGTCTTAGATCGGCCAGTGGTTTCCATCTATGAAGTCTTAGATAGGCCAGTAGTTTCCATCTATGAAGTCTTAGATAGGCCAGTGGTTTCCATCTATGAAGTCTTAGATAGGCCAGTGGTTTCCATCTATGAAGTCTAAGATAGGCCAGTGGTTTCCATCTATGAAGTCTTAGATAGGCCAGTGGTTTCCATCTATGAAGTCTTAGATAGGCCAGTGGTTTCCATCTATGAAGTCTTAGATAGGCCAGTGGTTTCCATCTGTGAAGTCTTAGATATGCCAGTGGTTTCCATCTATGAAGTTTTAGATAGGCCAGTGGTTTCCATCTATGAATTCTTAGATAGGCCAGTGGTTTCCATCTGTGAAGTCTTAGATAGGCCAGTGGTTTCCATCTATGAAGTCTTAGATAGGCCAGTGGTTTCCATCTATGAAGTCTTAGATAGGCCAGTGGTTTCCATCTATGAAGTCTAAGATAGGCCAGTGGTTTCCATCTATGAAGTCTTAGATAGGCCAGTGGTTTCCATCTATGAAGTCTTAGATAGGCCAGTGGTTTCCATCTATGAAGTCTTAGATAGACCAGTGGTTTCCATCTATGAAGTCTTAGATAGGCCAGTGGTTTCCATCTATGAAGTCTTAGATAGGCCAGTGGTTTCCATCTGTGAAGTCTTAGATAGGCCAGTGGTTTCCATCTATGAAGTCTTAGATAGGCCAGTGGTTTCCATCTGTGAAGTCTTAGATAGGCCAGTGGTTTCCATCTATGAAGTCTTAGATAGGCCAGTGGTTTCCATCTATGAAGTCTTAGATAGGCCAGTGGTTTCCATCTATGAAGTCTTAGATAGGCCAGTGGTTTCCATCTATGAAGTCTTAGATAGGCCAGTGGTTTCCATCTATGAAGTCTTAGATAGGCCAGTGGTTTCCATCTATGAAGTCTTAGATAGGCCAGTGGTTTCCATCTATGAAGTCTTAGATAGGCCAGTGGTTTCCATCTATGAAGTCTTAGATAGGCCAGTGGTTTCCATCTGTGAAGTCTTAGATAGGCCAGTGGTTTACATGTATTAAGTCTTAGATAGGCCAGTGGTTTCCATCTATGAAGTCTTAGATAGGCCAGTGGTTTCCATCTATGAAGTCTTAGATATGCCAGTGGTTTCCATCTATGAAGTCTTAGATAGGCCAGTGGTTTCCATCTATGAAGTCTTAGACAGGCCAGTGGTTTCCATCTATGAAGTCTTAGACAGGCCAGTGGTTTCCATCTATGAAGTCTTAGATAGACCAGTGGTTTCCATCTATGAAGTCTTAGATAGGCCAGTGGTTTCCATCTATGAAGTCTTAGATATGCCAGTGGTTTCCATCTATGAAGTCTTAGATAGGCCAGTGGTTTCCATCTATGAAGTCTTAGATAGGCCAGTGGTTTCCATCTATGAAGTCTTAGATAGGCCAGTGGTTTCCATCTATGAAGTCTTAGATAGGCCAGTGGTTTCCATCTATGAAGTCTTAGATAGGCCAGTGGTTTCCATCTGTGGCAAAGTTTTCCCTACATCAATGCTTATGAGAAATCCAGCTACAGAACCAGCCATAGAGCCAGCTGGCTAATCTCTCGAATACATTGTAGTAACAAAAAAAAAAACTGCAACAACAGATAACATTAGCTAGCTAGCTAGATAAGGTTAGCATGCTAGCTAGCTAGATAAGGTTTTAGCAAGAGCAATAGCTAGCTATATAAGGTTAGCATGCTAGTTAGCTAGATAAGGTTAGCATGATAGCTAGCTACAATGACAGCTATCAGTGCCCTATTTGTTGATGTTTATCAACTCCACGTGAAAATTCCCACACCCAATTCATGAATATGTCTAAGTAGGAAGTGGAACCTAAACATGCATTTCCTCTCTTGTACAGGAAATTACGTGTAAATAGTGGCAGCAACTTCCTCTGGAATGGTTTTGCCAGCATAAGTTTTGCCTGCAAAACCGAACGTTCGAATCGCAACCTTCTGACATGTCTACCTCGTGATTTGTTGGGAGAGTTGTCCGTCTAAAGAGGACCCTTCCCAGATTATTTTTTTTTCCTTTTCTAAATTACCTAGAGAGTCCATCATTAACCCTAGACCTTGGTCACTGCTGTTGCCAGGAGACAAGTCAGAAAGGGAGAAGCCATCTTGACTAAAAGTTTTGGTCAGAAAGTTCGGTAACCAAGAAACTGTTTATAGTTTAAAAGTCTAGTATTCTCACTCCGTAGAAGTGAGAATGTTCTTAAAGTCTTGTAAGGGATATTTTATTGTTTATTAGAATACGTTTTCTTTTCAGGACTATTCCTACTTACAGTCTATATTTTGGGTTTTTCGTCTGTGGACTATTTCAGCTCTAGATGATTACACAGAGTAAGAACTGAACTGATAAGCTCTATCCTTATTTCGTTATTGTTAGATTTTGTATTTGTGATCCAGAGACTGAGCCTGTACATTTGAGTTGAATCATGGGGAATTTTTGGTTTGATTCTGTATGCCAGTTGATTTATCTGTGAATACATTTGTTCACGTGACATTCGCTTGTATTTCTATTACAGGCGTTGGGTTTAGCGCTAACTGACCTTTATAATGTAAAGCGTTTTTGGTTCATCGATTTCATCCTGTATCGTAACATTAATTGTAGGCAGTTGACAGTCATAGGCCTGGAGGTGACTGGTATGGGATCAGTGGTGACCCCAGCTGGGGAAGGGTCATCATAGGTCAGCCATTGAAGGGAGGGGCGGGGACCCCTCTCGCCCCTTTCACTGGTCTTTTGATTTCGTTGGCATGGTTATTTCCATTTGTTTGGATCGTGTCACAAAGGAGTTGGGTCCAAAGGCAGCTTCATGTTGGTCCCGCCGGGCCACCTCGGCACATGAAAAGGCCTAAAGGAGAGTCTCTGTGTTTTGAAGTGCAGCCGTCCCTCCGAAGGCTGACGGGGAGGGCTTTGTTATGCTCAGTGGCTACAAGGGAAGACCTCAGCAACAGACCCTCCCCCCAGTTCCTTTATGTCATTCAGTTTTCAGGAAGGGTAGAAGGGTACAGCCACTGGAATGATGAAACCGAACCACGTTACCCAACTCTCATTGTTTTTAATGGGGGGGAGGGGGGGCTAGCTGCATGCACTCATATTGTCTTTAACTCTGAGTGCAGGGGGAAATTATAATTAATCTGTTAATGACAGTTGTCATAAGCTCTGGGAGAGTATAATAAATTGCATGCATCATTGGGGCCTTCTGAGGGTTTGTTTAATGTAGTTACAAAAATGGCAGCAGTTGATGTGCAGTCCACAGCTCTACCAGGAGAATGCTAAATTTCTGAGTGACACTTAACCTGATGTAGTTCACCTATGGCTGAAGGGGTTGGGGGAACCTAATGAGGTTTTCTTTCCTCCCGCTTCCAGAACCACTGAACTAGATGGCCTGGTTTGTATCAGAGAAAGGCAAAAATAAGAACGTTGCATTGTTCAGAGGAAATTAATTAAACTCCCTCAAATCTACTGAATTCCAAAAGCAGCTGAAGCCACAATTCGTTATTGTGGTCGGCCGTTGTGGACAGTGAATGATCGGTCATACATTTAGAGTGCTTAAACTCAAGATAAATTGCAGGGTGATCCACAAATCTGGAGAGGCTAAAGGTCACATCGTCGTGACGTATTTTTACTTCATTGGGGCTTTAAAGACTTGGGACGTTCTGGAACATCACACTGACGGGCACAGCGGAGTACAGCAAAGACCCAGAGAACTTCCTCCTCTTTGACGCAGGACAATGAAGCCTCTGTGGAGCAGGGCCCTGACACAAGCAGTGCAGGGGAGAGGGCTACACTTTTTGCCCCAGAGGGACAAAGGAGCCAAGCGTTTGAATCTCACATCAGGGGATTATCATGTTAGCCGATGTAGCCCCAAACTGAGAAAGCTGCTCTTTTCCCAGGATTTGACAAGGATACCCTCCAAGCAAAGCTTTGTGATTACAAGGAGATTAGCCCCTGTTGTACGTTACCATCCCAGTGCTGCTAGATGTCCTCCTGAAGTCAGCTGGGAGCTGCTGACATGGTGGAGAAGGCTGACCAACCCCTCCCTGACCAACCCCTCCCTGACCAACCCCTCCCTGACCAACCCCTCCCTGACCAACCCCTCCCTGACCAACCCCTCCCTGACCAACCCCTCCCTGACCAACCCCTCCCTGACCAACCCCTCCCTGACCAACCCCTCCCTGACCAACCCCTCCCTGACCAACCCCTCCCTGACCAACCCCTCCCTGACCAACCCCTCCCTGACCAACCCCTCCCTGACCAACCCCTCCCTGACCAACCCCTCCCTGACCAACCCCTCCCTGACCAAACCCTCCCTGACCAACCCCTCCCTGACCAACCCCTCCCTGACCAACCCCTCCCTGACCAACCCCTCCCTGACCAACCCCTCCCTGACCAACTCTCTGTCTGCTCTGTACCTCAGTCATTCAACCAGAACTGCTCTATATAGAAGATACTTTCATCCTTATCTCTACTGCAGCATTATTTGATATAGAAGATACTTTAATCCTTATCTCTGCTGCTGCATTAATTGATATAGAATATACTTTAATCCTTATCTCTGTTGCTGCATTATTTGATATAGAAGATACTTTAATCCTTATCTCTGCTGCTGCATTAATTGATATAGAAGATACTTTAATCCTTATCTCTGCTGCTGCATTAATTGATATAGAAGTTACTTTAATCCTTATCTCTGTTGCTGCATTATTTGATATAGAAGATACTTTAATCCTTATCTCTGCTGCTGCATTAATTGATATAGAAGTTACTTTAATCCTTATCTCTGTTGCTGCATTATTTGATATAGAAGATACTTTAATCCTTATCTCTGCTGCTGCATTATTTGATATAGAAAATACTTTAATCCTTATCTCTGCTGCTGCATTATTTGGGACACAATAAGCCAAGTTTGGGGCTTCGCCTTCAGGCTAGCTGGTGCCTGACACCAATTGACACAGGATGGTTTTCCAGGTCATCTTGCAACAACATTGCCCTCTCTCCAACAGTGACCAACACACAATAGAGATCTTTTAGTTGACAGACAACCCTTGGCGCTTGGAGAGACTGAGGCGTAGCTCAATTAGAAGAGGGATATTTTGCCATGAGCTGCGAAGCAATTAACTGCCATCCTGCCCAGCTCTTAAACGTAGCAAAGGTCACAGTGTGTTTTGGTGGAGGATGAGGACCCAGGTCAACAAGAGTTTGAAATCCTGTTGACGTTAGATTTGACAGGTCTCAGCTTTGGTATTATCAGTACCACTGAAGTCATTGATTTCACTCAATACTATGATAATGACCTTGTATTACTATTGATTCATACGTAGCTAATATATATATATATATATATATATATATATATATATATATATATATATACAGTACCAGTCAAAAGTTTGGACACACCTACTCATTCAAGGGTTTTTCTTTATTTTTACTATTTTCTACATTGTAGAATAATAGTGAAGACATCAAAACTATAAAATAACACATATGGAATCATGTATTAACCAAAGAAGTGTTAAACAAATCAATATATTTTGATTTGTTTAACACTTTTTTGGTTACTACATGATTCCAAATGTGTTTTTTCATAGTTTTTCATATATATATATATATATATATATATATATATATATATATATATATATATATATATATGTTGTACATGTAGCATAACAAACCAATATCACAGGCTGACTTTTTCACCCTGAAGTAATATATACTGTAAAGATCAGAGTTACACCTGAAGTAATATATACTGTAATGATCAGGGTTACACCTGAACCGATATATACTGTAATGATCAGGGTTACACCTGAAGTGATATATACTGTAAAGATCAGGGTTACACCTGAACCGATATATACTGTAATGATCAGGGTTACACCTGAAGTGATATATACTGTAAAGATCAGGGTTACACCTGAAGTAATATATACTGTCAAGATCACAAAAGCTTTCTTTGCCTCCATAATGTTAAATCCAGATTGTTTAGGCATGCTTGAGTTCTTCTCCAAACTAAACCGGAAACTAGTGAGCCCAGACTGATTTAATAAGGCCTCGGTGGAAGGCAGGCAGTAGCAGCAGCTCCAGTTTGATTCATTTCCTCTGTTCCACTTTTTAAGTCCTCCTGGCCAGCAGATCCCAGTTGCCATGGCTCCCACCACAGTTATCACCCACTTGTCTCCCAGTTCTGTTGATGCCGCCATTGTTGTTGTTAGCTTATTTTCCCCTCCACTCCTTTTCGCTACCTTTTAGGGTTTTGGTATATTTAAGCAACAAGGCCCGAGGAGGGTGTGGTATATGGCCAATGTACCGCAGCTAAGGGCTGTTGTTAACCACGACGCAACACGGAGTGCCTGGATGCAGCCCTTAGCCGTGGTATATTGGCCATATACCACAAACCCTCGAAGTGCCTTATTGCTGTTATAAACTGGTTACCAATGTAATTAGAGCAGTAAAAAGACAAGTTTTGTCATACCCGTGGTATACAGTCTGATATACCACAGCTGTCAGCCAATCAGCATTCAGGGCTCGAACCACCCGGTTTATAATAATATATTAATCATTTCCCAAGTTGTTATTTATCACACGCTGTTCCAGAAATGATCATTTTGGCCCTAGAGGACCAAAGGGCCAGGTGTTCCAAATGAAGTAAAACATCTTAACACTAAATTAATTTCTCTGATTAATGGCCCCTTAAAGACAGGGCAAAACAACGTAATGTTTTGTTTAGTAGAGATACTGAAGTCTTGCATCACAGTTTAACACCTATGTCCAGTGATTGGCTCATACTGCATTTATATGTCCAGTGATTGGCTCATACTGCATTTGTATGTCCAGTGATTGGCTCATACTGCATTTGTATGTCCAGTGATTGGCTCATACTGCATTTGTATGTCCAGTGATTGGCTCATACTGCATTTGTCTGCACATCGTTTATAACACTTGAGGAGCAAACATTTTGGAAGGGAATACAAAAATGGTGGGGTTTTGAATTCTCAAATCAAATCAAACTTTATTTATATAGCACATTTCTTCCAACAAATGCATTTCAAGGTGCTTAACAAATAAAAACTGAACTAGCACTATACCTTCCAGCAACAATGCAAGGTCATTGTGAAGCACTGCCATTAGCTCCCTGTGCTAGGTCACCCCAAAGTTTATTTCTCAGGGTTCATGAAGAACAAATGCACAATGGTCTAAAATAAAACCAATGTAACTTACCACCCCACTGAACCCAGTCCCCCTTTTTTCACATTTAGGAACAATATAGTAATGATTATTAATTACTGCTGCTGTGCACTCTATTAAAATTGCAATCCTCCTCATCCACCCCGATTGATCTGGTCACAGTAGGCGGCTGTGGCAAAATGCAGTGTATAATATTCATGCCGGTACTCCTTGGTTGTGCTGTGTGTCAGAAGCCATCTTGCAGAGAATCCCTCACCCACCTTGGAGCGCAGCCTGTGGAACTGATGAGGTGAACAGCATTGCTCTGCAGCTACACGCTAGTAATCACGGGACTGAAGAAACACATACATCATCTGCCACACAGGTTGGCATGGCGAGTGAAAAGCCTTCACATTGCGTAAGATGTTGGACAAATGATGGCCATACGCGTGTTTGTCTGGCTGTGCATCTTCAGTCAGGGAAAAGCTGAGCCTGACACTTATTTCCCCTCCCCCACTCCTCTCCTCCTCTCACGCCCTCTTCCTCTCTACCTCCATAAGGCGTCAGCCTTTTACACCTCCCATTTTTTGCTCCTTCTGTGCAGGAGGTTGAATATTGGCAACACTGTTAGTGCCCTCAGCGGACGTACCAGAGGTAAAGATTACATAAATTATTTGCCAATTGTTTGACACATTCAGGGCATTGTCCTTGCAATAATCATCAGCGCTCTGTCAATTGAAGGTATGAATGGTGCCACGGGGTGTCTTTTGTCTCTCGGGGAAGCCTCTTGGCTTCTCTTGGCTTGTCTTGGCTTCTCTTGGCTTCTCTTGGCACCTGTACTCTCCAGGAAATAGACTCCACAGTCCAGCCGTAAACAGCAGCATAGTGGGAGGATAGACCACATCTACATCTGGCATTTGGATATCAACGTAGTAATGGATTTAAACCACTCATACTCTATAATTGTCTCTCAGTTATAATAATAATAGTAATGAGTTTTGACCTGCCTTGTGGTATTCACAGGAGAGAGTGGAAACTGAACCAAACACAGCCGTTCTGCTTCTGAATGTGCTCATTAGAAACACAATTACACACTCTAATCACACCTCAACATGAATGTCAAGGGTGTACTAACTGATGTTCTCTTGCAAACAGTTACTGCTGAATACATTAGTGAAACACACCAATGATCTCCAGTAGCCAGTAATATTTGCCTATTTCACACTATCAAAACACTGTCAATGGTGTCTATAAGCAAATGAGCTTGATTAGAATATTGATGATTTTATTTTGGAGTAAAAGGAATGGTATGTGTTGCATTAATTGCTCAGAAGCTTGGATCTCATTGCTATTAGCTCATCTAATGGTACAGGTATTTGTATTTGTATTTATTATGGATCCCCCTTAGCTGCTGCCTGTGGTCCAGCAAAAGTAAGGCAGTTTATACAATTTAAAAAACATTACAATACATTCACAGATTTCACAACACACTGTGTGTGTCACGAATGTCAGTGAAATGCGGTGGAAGAAGTCAGGCGCAGGACACAAAACTCTCGGAAACGTACTTTACTCAGAATGCAAAGAACACGAAACAGAATACCTCCACACAGGGAGGAACTAACCCGCTCACCAACGACACACGTCACAAAGAAACAATCACACACAAAATCCAAATGAGAGACAGGGGCAAATATAGGGCATACAATCAAACATAATGGGGAACAGGTGTAAACAATACAGACTAAACTAGACAAACACCAAAACATCGATCGGCAGCAGCTAGTACTCCAGGGACGACGAACGCCGAAGCCTGCCCGAGCAAGGAGGAGGAGCAGCCTCGGCAGAATCCGTGACAGTACCCCCCCCCCCCCCCCCCTTGACGCGCGGCTCCAGTCGTGCGCCGACCCCGGCCTCGGGGACGGCCAGGAGGACGCGGAGCAGGGCGAGTCGGATGACTCCGGTGGAAATCCCTCAACGGGGAGGGATCTAGGATGTCCCTCCTAGGGACCCAGCACCGTTCCACCCGACCGTACCCCTCCCACTCCACGAGATACTGCAGGGCTGTAGGGCTGTAGGCAGACCTGGCATAGGAATGAGATGGCAGGCCTTAGAAAACCGATCCACAACGACCAAGATCGTGGTATTCCCCTGGGAGAAGGTGAGACCACGGCCGTTGTGGAACGGGTAGAGGTTGTAACTTCCCTCTGGGCAGGTGTCTAGGTGCCTTACACTGGGCGCACACCAAGCAGGAAGAAACGTAAACCCTCACGTCCCTAGCTAAGGTGGGCCACCAGTACTTCCCGCTAAGGCAGTGCACCGTCCGACCAATACCAGGATGACCAGAGGAGGGTAACGTGTGAGCCCAATATATCAGTCGATCACGTACCTCGAGCGGCACGTACCTCCGCCCCTCTGGACACTCTGGGGGAGTAGGGTCGGTACGTAACGCCCGCTCGATTTCCGCGTTGACCTCCCACACCACCGGTGCCACTAGACAAGACTCCGGAAGTATGGGAGTGGGCTCAATGGACCTCTCCTCTGTGTCATATCGTCGGGACAGGGCGTCCGCCTTAACGTTCTGTGACCCTGGGATATAAGTGAGCTTAAATACAAACCGGGCAAGAAACATGGCCCACCTAGCCTGACGAGGGTTCAGTCTCCTCGCTGCCCGGATGTACTCCAGGTTACGATGGTCAGTCAGAAAAGGGTGTTTAGCCCCTTCAAGTCTCCACACCTTCAGGGCTTGAACCACCGCTAGCAGCTCCCTGTCCCCCACGTCATAATTGCGTTCCGCCGGACTGAGCTTCTTAGAATAGAAAGCACAGGGGCGGAGTTTTGGAGGTGTGCCCGAGCGCTGAGACAGTATAGCACCGATCCCCGCCTCGGACGCATCCACCTCAACTTGGAACGCCAAAGAGGGATCCGGATGTGCCAGCACCGGAACCGAGGTGAACAGGTCCTTCAAATGTCTAAACGCCCTGTCCGCCTCAGCCGACCACTGCAAACGCACCGGGCCCCCCTTTAGCAGGGAGGTGATGGGAGCTGCTACCTGTCCAAAGCCCCGGATAAACCTCCGGTAGTAATTGGCAAAACCCAAAAACCGCTGCACCTCCTTAACCGTAGTGGGAGTCTGCCAATTACGCACGGCTGAAACGCGGTCAATCTCCATCTCCACCCCTGACGCGGACAACCGATGTCCCAGGAAGGAGATGGACTCCTGGAAAAACAGACATTTCTCCGCCTTCACATACAGGTCATGCTCCAACAGTCTACCCAGCACCCGACGTACCAGGGACACATGCTCGGTTCGTGTAGCGGAGTATATTAGAATGTCATCAATATACACCACTACCCCCTGTCCATGCAAATCCTGGAAAATCTCGTCCACAAATGATTGGAAGACTGAAGAAGCATTCATTAAACCGTATGGCATGACGAGGTACTCATATTGACCCGAGGTGGTACTGAATGCTTTCTTCCACTCATCTCCCTCCCTAATGCACACCAGGTTGTAAGCGCTCCTGAGATCCAATTTTGTGAAGAATCGCGCCCCGTGTAATGACTCCGTCATACTAGCAATCAGAGGGAGAGGATAGCTGTATTTAATTGTAATCTGATTAAGACCACGGTAATCAATACACGGGCGTAAACCCCCATCCTTCTTCTTCACAAAAAATAAACTCGAGGACGCAGGGGAAGTGGACGGCCGTATGTATCCCTGTCTCAAGGATTCGGTGACGTATGTCTCCATAGCTGCCGTCTCCTCCTGAGACAGAGGATACACATGACTACGAGGGAGCGCAGCGCCAACCTGGAGGTCTATCACACAATCCCCCTGTCGATGAGGTGGTAATTGAGTCGCCTTCTTCTTACAGAAGACGAGTGCCAAATCGGCATACTCAGGAGGAATGTGCATTGTGGGCATTTGGTTCAGACTTTCCACCGTCGTTGCCCCTACGGAAACACCTACACACCGCCCCACACACTGATCAGACCATCCCTTGAGAGCCCTCTGTTGCCATGAAATGTTGGGGGATGTTAACCAGGGAAGCCCCAACACCACAGGAAACGCAGGAGAGTCAATCAAATACAACTGTATAATCTTCTCATGGCCCTTCTTCTTAAGTGGCGCTGTGACCTCCCTAATCAATCCCGACCCCAAAGGACGGCTATCTAGGGCATGGATGGGGAAGGGCACATCGACTGTTACAATAGGGATCCCTAACTTATATGTGAAATGGCGATCGATAAAATTCCCAGCTGCGCCTGAGTCTACTAGCGCCTTATGCTGGGAGTGAGGAGAAACCTCTGGAAACACAACTTGAATACACATATGTACAACAGAGAGCTCTGGGTGAGTTGGGTGCTTACTCACCTGGAATGACTCATCAGTGCGTTGCCTACTGCCTCGATTCCTAGGAGACCCTCCTCAGCAGCAGTGTGTCCTCTGCGGCCACAGTTGGTGCAGGGGACGGCCTCTCTCCTGGTCTCCCTCCTAGTCTCCCTAGCACCAGCACCCCCGAGCTCCATAGGGCTCGGCTTGGAAGTGCTGGGGGATGGAATGGACGGCCCCAGCTCCGGACGTCCGTGGGTAGCCAACAGGGTATCTAGGCGAATCGACATGTCCACCAGCTGATCGAAGCTTAGGTTGGTGTCCCTGCAGGCCAACTCTCGACGAACGTCCTCCCTTAAGCTTCACCTGTAGTGGTCGATGAGGGCCCTCTCATTCCATCCCGCATTGGCAGCCAGAGTCCGGAAGTCCTGAGCGCTCCTCTTCCCCTGTCTGAGGTGGAACAGACGCTCACCCGCCGCCTTCCCCTCTGGGGGATGATCGAACACCGCCCTGAAGCGGCGGGTGAACTCTGCATAGTTTACTGTAGCGGCGTCTATTCCCCCCCACTCGGTGTTGGCCCACTCCAGTGCCTTGCCGGACAGACAGGAGATGAGGGCGGACACGCTCTCGTATCCCGAGGGCGCCGGGTGGATGGTTGCCAGGTAGAGTTCCACTTGGAGCAGGAAACCGTGACACCCGGCTGCGGTGCCATCATAAGCCCTCGGGAGCGAGAGCCGAATCCCACTGGACTCCTGATGTGAAACGATGGGTATGGCTGATGGTGGTGGTATCGTTGGAGGAGGTGTGGGCAAACCTCCTCTTTCCCATCGCCTCAAGGTGTTAATCACCCCTTCCATGGCGGTACCAAGATCCTGGAGCATAGCCGCCTGTTGTAAAACGCGCTCCTCCAGTGATCCCGTTGGCACCGCCGCTCCTGCTGACTCCATGTCGTGGTGTGTGATTCTGTCACGAATGTCAGTGAAATGCGGTGGAAGAAGTCAGGCGCAGGACACAGAACTCTCGGAAACGTACTTTACCCAGAATGCAAAGAACACGAAACAGAATACCTCCACACAGGGAGGAACTAACCCGCTCACCAACGACACACGTCACAAAGAAACAATCACACACAAAATCCAAATGAGAGACAGGGGTAAATATAGGGCATACAATCAAACATAATGGGGAACAGGTGTAAACAATACAGACTAAACTAGACACACACCGAAACATCGATCGGCAGCAGCTAGTACTCCGGGGACGACGAACGCCGAAGCCTGCCCGAGCAAGGAGGAGGAGCAGCCTCGGCAGAATCCGTGACAGTGTGCCCTCAGGCCCCTACTCCACACCTACCACATATCTACAGTACAAATTCCATGTGTATGTGTGTGTGTGTATGCATGTGTCTGTGCCTATGTTTGTGTTGCTTCACAGTCCCCACTGTTCCATAAGGTGTATTTTTATCTGTTTTTTAAAATCTCATTTTACTGCTTGCATCAGTTACTTGATGTGGAATAGAGTTTCATGTAGTCATGGCTCTATGTAGTACTGTGCGCCTCCCATAGTCTGTTCTGGACTTGGGGACTGTGAAAAGACCTCTGGTGGCATGTCTTGTGGGGTATGCATAGGTGTCCAAGCTGTGCGCCAGTAGTTCAAACAGACAGCTCGGTGTACTCAACATGTCAATACCTCTCATAAATACAAGTAGTGATGAAGTCAATCTCTCCTCCATTTTGAGCCAGGAGAGATCGACATGCATATTATTAATATAAGCTCTCCGTGTACATCTAAGGGCCAGCCGTGCTGCCCTGTCCTGAGCCAATTGCAAAAAGTCCCTTTTTGTGGCACACAACTGAACAGTAGTCCAGTTGCGACAAAACTAGGGCCTGTAGGACCTGCCTTGTTGATAATGCTGTTAAGAAGGTAGAGCAGCCCTTTATTATGGTCAGACTTAGATACTGTTGTATCAGTATGTTTTGACCATGACAGTTTACAATCCAGGGTTACTCCAAGCAGTTTAGTCACTTCAACTTGCTCAATTTCCACATTATATATTACAAGATTTAGTTGAGGTTTTGGGTTTAGTGAATGATTTGTCCCAAATACAAGGCTTTTAGTTTTAGAAATATTTAGGACTAACTTATTCCTTGCCACCCACTCTGAAACTAACTGCATCTCTTTGTTAAGTGTTGCAGTCAATTCCGTTGCTGTAGTAGCTGACATGTATAGTGTTGAGGCTTTACTCAAAGCCAGAGGCATGTCATTAATAAAGATTGAAAAAAGTAATGGGCCTAGACAGCTGCCCTGGAGAATTCCTGATTCTACCTGGACTATGTTGGAGAGGCTTCCATTAAAGAACACCCTCTGTGTTCTGTTAAGACAGGTAACTCTTTATCCATAATATAACAGGGGGTGTAAAGCCATAACACATACGTTTTTCCAGCAGCAGACTATGATCGATAATGTCAAAAGCCGCACTGAAGTCTAACAATACAGCCCCCACAATCCTTTTATCATCAATTTCTCTCAGTCAATCATCAGTCATTTGTGTAAGTGCTGTGCTTGATGAATGTCCTTCCCTATAAGCATGCTGAAAGTTTGTTGTCAATTTGTTTACTGTAAAATAGCATTATATCTGGCCAAACACAATGTTTTCCAAAAGTTTACTAAGGGTTGGTAACAGGCTGATTGGTCGGCTATTTGAGCCAGTAAAGGAGGTTTTACTATTCTTAGGTAGAGTAATGACTTTTGCTTCCCTCCAAGCCTGGGGGCACACACTTTCTAGTGGGCTTAAATTGGAGTTGCAATATCGTCCGCTATTATCCTCAGTAATCTTTCATCCAAGTTGTCAGGCCCCGGTGGCTTGTCATTGTTGATAGACAACAATAATTGTTTCACTTCTTCCACACTCACTTTACGGAATTCAAAATTATACTTGGATGTGTAGTGTCAGCATTTCTTGCTGGCATGTCATGCCTAAGTTTGCTAATCTTGCCAATGAAAAAATCATTAAAGTAGTTGGCAATATCAATTGGTTTTGTGATGAATGAGCCATCTGATTAAATGAATGATGGAGCTGAGTTTGCCTTTTTTCCCAAAATGTCATTTAAGGTGCTCCAAAGCTTTTTACTATAATTCTTTATGTAATTTATCTTTGTTTCATAATGTAGTTTCTTCTTCTTTTTATTCAGTTTAGTCACATGATTTCTCAATTTGCAATACGTTTGCCAATCGGTTGTGCAGCCAGACTTGTTTGCCATTCCTTTTGCCTCATCCCTCTCAACCATACCATTTTTCAATTCCTCATCAATCCACGGGGATTGAACAGTTTTTACAGTCATTTTCTTAATGGATGCATGCTTAGTAGTAACTGGAATAAGCAATTTCATAAATGTGTCAAGTGCAGCGTCTGGTTGCTCCTCATTGTCACGCCCTGGCTCTAGGGACTCTTTTAAGTTGAGCCAGGGTGTTTATGTTTTGTGCTCGTTGTGTCTAGTCTAGTTTGTATATCTATGTTGGCCAGAGTGGTTCTCAATCAGAGGCAACGAGTATCAGCTGTTGCTGGTTGTCTCTGATTGGGAACCATATTTAGTCAGGTGGTTTTCCCACAGTGTTTGTGGGATCTTGTTCCGTGTTGGTTTGTGTTTTGCACCTGTGGACGTCACGTATCGTTTTGTTCGTGTATCATTTAATAAATAAGTATGTTCACCTTCCACGCTGCGCCTTGGTCCTCTATATCAGACGATCGTGACACTCATTACACACCACGGACCAACAAATATTCTTTACATCAACAACATAGGAATCATTACAAAACGTATTGTATGACCTCTTATACACTACATTAGGCCCAGCCTTTGGAACTTTGGTTTTCCTAGATATGGCTATAATAATAATAAATATTGTGAACACTACATCTGATAGATCTGGATACTGCTTTCAAGCTAATTTCTGCAGCATTAGTAAAGATGTGATCAATACATGTTGATGATTTCATTCCTGTGCTGTTTGTAACTACCCTGGTAGGTTGGCTGATAACCTGAACCAGGTTGCAGACACCGATTACAGTTTGAAGCTTTTTCTTGAGTGGGCAGCTTGATGAAAGCCAGTCAATATTTAAATCACCCAGAAAATATACCCCTCGGGTGATATCACCTACATTGTTCTCCCGAGTGGCGCAGTGGTCTAAGGCACTGCATCACAGTGCTAGCTGTGCCACTAGAGATCCTGGTTCGAATCCAGGCTCTGCTGTAGCCGGCTGCAACTGGGAGACCAATGGGGTGGCGCACAATTGGCCCAGGGTAGGGGAGGGAATGGCAGGCAGGGAGGTAGCTCAGTTGATAGAGCATGGCGTTTCAATGCCAGGGTTGTGGGTTCGTTTCCCACGGGGGGCCAGTATGAAAATAATAATAATGTATGCACTAACTGTAAGTCGCTCTGGATAAGAGCGTCAGCTAAATGACGTAAATGTAATTATCAAGCATTTTACACATGTTATCCAGATACTGACTGTTAGCACTTGGTGGTCTATAGCAGCTTCCCACCAGAATGGGCTTTAGATGAGGCAGATGAACCTGTAGCCATATTACTTCAACAGCATTTAACATGAGATCCTCTCTAATCTTTACAGGAATGTGGTTCTGAATATAAGCAGCAACACCATTGGCATTTCTGTATTTTCTGTAAATGTTATAACCTTGTATCGCTACCACTGTATCATCAAAGGTATTATCTAAGTGAGTTTTAGATATAGTCAGAATATGAATGCCATCTGTTACTAGCAAATTATTGATTTCATGAACCTTGTTTCTTAAGCTACATATGTTAACATGGGCTATTTTGAGCACTTTTCTTCTGGGGTGCTTACTTGTTTTCATTGCTATACTGGGAAGCTTAGCAGCAGTAGATTTTAGTCATTTAGCAGACGCTCTTATCCAGAGCGACATACAGTGAGTGAGTGCATACATTTTTTTCCCCATACTGACCCCCTGTGGGAATCGAACCCACAACCCTGGCGTTGCAAGCACCATGCTCTACCAACTGAGCTACAGGAGGCCTATAGATATGTTCATGTTCTTTATGTTAGTGCAGGGTGAGCTGCACACAGTGGACTTCATTTTAGGCACACCGCCTCAGTGCTAACAGCATAAATCTGGTTCATAGGCACATGATTACTGCATACAATAGCTGTAGGATCAGCAGAGACATTCAGGGCAGTTAGAGGGACATAAATTAGGGTACTTACATTGTGTCTATCAACGCCCCTGATGTAATGTACATTTGCAGAAGCATTATGACAACTCTGCGTCACAATGGTAGGGATTAGCTGAGCTGGGCTTGGGTCGTTGATAAGGGGCGGCAGGTAGCTTAGTGGTTAAGAGCGTTGTGCCAGTAACCGAAAGGTCGCTGGTTCTAATCCCCGAGCCGACTAGGTGAAAAATCTGTCGATGTGCCCTTGAGCAAGGCACTTAACCCTAATTGCTCCTGTAAGTCGCTCTGGATAAGAGCGTCTGCTAAATGACTCAAATGTAAATGTAATTGTCTCAACGCAGCCTTATAATGCTGTGAAAGGATCCAGGAACCCATATTATTTGGGTGGATCCCATCCTCCTTATAAAATGTGTTTTGTTTCCAAAAGGTATCGAAATAGTCAACAAAAGTTACATTCATTGAGCTGCAATAATCACGAAGCCAGTTGTGAAGAGAAATAATCATGTTAAAGCGTTCAATGCCATGATTCAGAGTGGGCACAGGGCCAGATATGATGAGTCTTTTGTTAGTGTCTAGCAGAGAGTCAATCTTTAAAATCCAGTTTCAACTGTTCAGAGCTGCCCTTCATAATGTCATTAAAACCCACATGGACAACGATATAATCGATTTCCATGTCCTGACGTAGTACATTCGGGAGCAGCTTAGTAATGTAATTTACTCAAGCTCCGGGATAGGACATTGTTTTTGCACTAGGAACGGTCACATATCTTACCATGGAGCTGCCCAAAATCACGGCTGGCGAGAAGGACGAGGAAATCCGCACACTCCCACGCTTCACAGGATTCGGAGAACCCTTTATGGATGGACGAGAGGCAGGTCAACTTGAGCCCGTTGCTCCTGGCGCCTGGTACAGGCCTCCGACAGATGGAGAAGGCCGCTAAATCCAGAGCAGGGACGGAAGGTTGCTGACGTCTATCACCAGACTTCTCAGAAAACAAACCATCCTGTGTTTCTCAGACATCAAGACACACTCTTCTATCCGGATGAATGGGTCTGTCATGCCATTAGCAATCCACCAAAGACTGATCTTCAGCGCAACAGCACCTCTAGAAACTATTTGGCCTGGCCCCTAAGACCCTCACGAACATCTACAGATGCACCATTGAGAGCATTCTGTCAGGCTGCATCACCGCCTGGTACGGCAACCGCATCGCTCCTCACCCGCATGGCTTTCAATAGGGTGGTGCGGTCAGCCCAACACTGTCTGCCTTCCAGGACATCTACAGTACCCGGTGTCAAAGGAAGAAGAAGATCATTAAATACCGCATTCACCCGGGCCACGGACTGTTTACTCAGCAAACGTCTAGCAGACGGAGTCAGTACAGGTGCATCAGTGCCAAGACCAGCTTCTATTACCAGCCCATCAGACTGTTGAACAGCTTCTATTACCAGACCATCAGACTGTTGAACAGCTTCTATTACCAGCCCATCAGACTGTTGAACAGCTTCTATTACCAGACCATCAGACTGTTGAACAGCTTCTATTACCAGCCCATCAGACTGTTGAACAGCTTCTATTACCAGATCATCAGACTGTTGAACAGCCATCACTAGCCGTCTACCAGGTGATGCAGACACTCACACAAAACACACACACACACCTCATACTCAAAAACACACACACATACACACTCAAAATCAAATCAAATCAAACGAATGTGTATTGGTCGCGTACACAGATTTGCAGATGTTATCGCAGGAGCAGTGAAATGCTTGTGTTTCTAGCTTCAACAGCGCAGTAATAGCGAGCAAAAAATAAAATAACAATACACACATAATCCAGAAAAATACAATTAAATACGTTTTATAGGAGGAGCCATGACTAAAATACAGTATATACACTGTACAAAAATATAAACACAACATGTAAAGTGTTGGTCCCATGTCCCATAAGCTGAAATAAAATATCCCAGAAATCTTCCATACTCACAAAAAGCTTATTTCTCTCAAATGTTTTGGCACAAATTTGTTTACATGCCTGTTAGTGAGCATTTTATCCTTTGACAAGATAATCCATCCACCTGACAGGTGTGGCATATTAACTGGTGTGGCATGCTGACTGCAGGAATGTCCACCAGAGCTGTTTCCAGAGAATTGAATGTTAATTTCTCTACCATAAGCCCCCTCCAACATCGTTTTAGAGAATTTGGCAGTACGTCCAACCGGCCTCACAAGCGCAGCCCTACGATTAACCACGCCAGCCCAGAACCTCCACATCCGGCTTCTTCACCTGCGGGATCGTCAGAGGGGAGAGGGCGGGGTGCTGAGGAGTATTTGTGTCTGAAATAAAGCCCTTTTGTGGGGAACAACTCATTCTGATTGGCTGGGCCTGGCTCCCCATTGGGTGGGTTTGTTACATTACAGCCTTGTTCTAAAATTGATTAAATATTTTTTTTTAAATCATCAATCTACACACAATACCCCATAATGACAAAGCGAAAACAGGTTTCTAGACATTTTTGCAAATGTATAAAAAAAATTCAAACAGAAATACCTTATTTACAAAAGTATTCAGACCTTTTGCCATGAGACTCGAAATTGAGCTCAGGTGCATCCTGTTTCTATTGATCATCCTTGAGATATTTATACAACTTGATTGGAGTCCACCTGTGGTAAATTCAATTGATGGGACAATGATTTGGAAAGGCACAACCCTGTCTATATAAGGTCCCACAGTTGACAGTGCATATCAGAGCAAAAACCAAGCCATGAGGTCGAAGGAATTGTCCGTAGAGCTCCGAGACAGGATTGTGTCGAGGCACAGATCTGGGGAAGGGTACCAAAACATTTCTGCAGCATTGAAGGCCCCCAAAAACACAGTGGCCTCCATCATTCTTAAATGGAAGAAGTTTGGAACCACCAAGACTCTTACCAGAGCTGGCCGCCTGGCCAAACTGAGCAATCGGGGGAGAAGGGCCTTGGTCAGGGAGGTGACCAAGAACCTGAGGGTCACTCTGACAGAGCTCTATAGTTCCTCTGTGGAGATGGGAGAACCTTCCAGAAGGACAACCATCTCTGCAACACTCCACCAATCAGGCCTTTATGGTAGAGTGACCAGACGGAAGCCACTCCTCAGTAAAAGGCACATGACAGCCCGCTTGGAGTTACCCAAAAGGCACCTAAAGACTCTCAGACCATGAGAAACAAGATTCTCTGGTCTGATGAAACCAAGATTGAACTCTTTGGCCTGAAATCCAAGTGTCACGTCTGGAGGAAACCTGCCACCATCCCTACGGTGAAGTATGGTGGTGGCAGCATCATGCCATGGGGATGTTTTCAGCGGCAGGGACTGGGAGACTGGTCAGGATCGAGGGAAAGATGAACAGAGCAAAGTACAGAGAGATCCTTGATGAAAACCTGCTCCAGAGCGCTCAGGACCTCAGACTGGGGCGAAGGTTCACCTTCCAACAGGACAACAACCCTAAGCACACAGCCAAGACAACGCAGCAGTGGCTTCGGGACAAGTCTCTGAATGTCCTTGGGTGGCCCAGCCAGAGCCCTGACTTGAACCCGATCGAAAAAGCTCTGGAGAGACCTAAAAATAGCTGTGCAGCAATGTTCCCCATCCAACCTGACAGAGCTTGAGAGGATATGCAGAGAAGAATGGGAGAAACTCTCCAAATACAGGGGTGCCAAGCTTGTAGCGTCATACCCAAGAAGACTCAATGCTATAATCGCTGCCAAAGGCGCTTCAACAAAGTACTGAGTAAAGGGTCCCCCAAAAACACAGTGGCCTCCATCATTCTTAAATGGAAGAAGTTTGGAACCACCATATGTAAATGTCATGTTTCAGTTGTTTTATTTTAAATAAATTAGCAAAAATGTCATATAAACTGTTGTCATTATGGGGTATTGTGTGTAGATTGATGAGGGAAAAAACTATTTAATCAATTTTAGAATAAAGCTGTAACATAAGAAAATGTGAAAAAAAGTCAAGGGGTCTGAATACTTTCCAAAGGCACTGTAAAGTGGGTGAAACAGTATATAAACATGATTAAAGTGACCAGTGTTCAATGACTCTATGTACATAGGGCAGCAGTCTCTATGGTGCAGGGTAGAGTACCAGGTGGTAGCCGGCTAGTAACAGTGACTAAGGTTCAGGGCAGTGTACTGGGCGGAGGCCGTCTAGTGGTGACTATTTAACAGTCTGATGGCCTGGAGATAGAAGCTGTTTTTCAGTCTCTCGGTCCCAGCTTTGATGCACCTGTACTGTCTCCACCTTCTAGATAGTAGCAGGGTGAACAGGCCGTGGCTCGGGTGGCTGAGGTTCTTTAGGATCTTCTTGGCCTTCCTGTGACACCGGGTGCTGTAGATATCCTGGAGGGCAGGCAGTGTGCCCCCAGTGATGCATTGGGCTAACCGCACCACCCTCTGGAGATCTGTGCAGTTGTGGACGGGGCAATTGCCGTACCAGGCGGTGATACAGCCCGACAGGATGCTCTTAACGGTGCATCTGTAGAAGTTCGTGAAAGTCTTAGGGGCCAAGCTGAATTCCTTCCTGAGGTTTAAGAGGCGATGTTCTGCCTTCTTCACCACGCTGCCTGTGTGAAGGGACCATTTCAGATTGTCACACACACACACACACACACACACACACACAGCCAACGCTGCTGTCCCATTGTCATAGAGACATTGAACCACTGGACTCTTCCCGTTTCACACTGAGTATTTAAATAATGTATTCCCGACAAAGCTCATTCTAATATTTCTACTGCTGTACTTTGTATTTAGTTACACTGTTTATAACACCACAAATGTATTTATATACTGGATTATTGACATAATCCAGCTCACTCTAATATATCTACTGCTGTACATATCATTCTTAATATATCTACTGCTGTACATATCATTCTTAATATATCTACTGCTGTACATATCATTCTTAGTATATCTTTTGTTAATTCATCCGGTGTAGATACATATAGATTGCATTTGGATTACTGTTACAGTGCTATTTGAGTTGTTAATTGGATTACTGTTATAGTGCTATGTGGGTTGTTAATTCGATTACTGTTAAAGTGTTATCTGGGTTGTTAATTAGATAACTGTTACAGTGCTATTGGGGTTGTTAATTGGATTACTGTTACAGTGCTATGTGGGTTGTTAATTAGATAACTGTTACAGTGCTATTGGGGTTGTTAATTGGATTACTGTTACAGTGCTATTGGGGTTGTTCATTAGATTACTGTTACAGTGCTATTGGGGTTGTTAATTAGATTACTGTTACAGTGCTATTGGGGTTGTTCATTAGATGACTGTTACAGTGCTATTGGGGTTGTTCATTAGATTACTGTTAAAGTGTTATTTGGGTTGTTCATTAGATTACTGTTAAAGTGTTATTTGGGTTGTTCATTAGATTATTGTTACAGTGTTATTGGGGTTGTTAATTGGATTACTGTTACAGTGCTATTGGGGTTGTTAACTGGATACATTCTGACAACTTTGATTTGATGTGATATTCTACACTGCAAAACCTAAGGAATTGAAAAACCACAATGTGCACCTTTTAACCTGCGTGCATGTGTTATTCCTATTTTCCAATAAGGCCCGCCCCTGAAAGGCCCAACCCTGAAAGGTCCGCCCCTGAAAGGCCCGCCCCTGAAAGGCCCGCCCCGTCAGTGTAAAACGCATTTTAGTTAGCAGCCCCCGTTATTGAGACAATGTGTGCTATAATATGTGCTGCGGTCGATGGCTAGATCAGGAGCTCAGTGCTCTATGCAGTAGACAATCCCTGTGTTGTGTGGTAACCTGAAAACTGCATATACACAGTACACAACGTGTACGGACAGGATGGGCTCTGGTCAGCCATACTGTAGCATGAAACCCAGTGGAATTCAGTATAATGATGGCCTATATTGCTCAGTAGATAAATTAGATGAAGAAGGATGTGTAGTAGTCTAGCAGAAAAATGGCCCTGTTTAACACAGGCAGCAGCATGCAAAGCTTTGGGGGGAAAAAAAACCCATTATCGATGGAGGAGGCGTTTTGTCTAGGTGCTGTGTGATAGTGTCATGCAGCGGGGCAGTGAGGAGAAAGCAGAACCACCCTTCTGTAGCCCCAGCCGTTTCATAATGTCCTTGCCCCTTCGTAGAAATTCACTTCACACTGCTGCAATTGTGCTCAAACCCCGTTAAACGTTAATCCCTTCGTCTTGCAATTTGCATAAAATGCACAGTCAGATTCCTTCTGTTCACCTCCGTCTATGCACTGGATTCAACGAAACTACACTATACAGCATATTATAATAAAATCATAGCCGAGCTCTGGCGAAGGGCAAAATCCAAGAACCGTGGCAGGCCAATCCCTACCAGCAACATAATTCATGTTATGCCACACAGCCAGACATAGGAAATGTAGTAGATTTTGAGAATAAAACTTGCCACACTACTCACAGAATCTTGCATTGTGTTTTTTTATTTTTTATTAAAGGAAGCTGGTTTGGTAACATTCTGGCATGCTCTGCTTTCCAAAAGAAGACAGGTGCTGAGACACTGAAGACAGTGGTGTCGTTGTTTATTTTGGTTGCACGAGGCGTGCGGTGAGACAACGCGTATCTGCTTACTCACGGAGGGACAGTTGTGCCCTGGAGTGACGACGTAATCAACTACCTAAAAGACCCGTTGCTCAGACAACCAGGAGCCAGTCAAGACTATAAAGTCTACTGAGCAACTGAAGATTGATCACAGACCATTTATTTAGACAAACATCACTTCATAAAAAAAAGGTAATTCATCTGATGTGCCCTCCAAAGCCACTGATATAGTTTCCAATATGAATCAGCAAAACACAAAGATGCCATCCTTGTCTCAGATTACAGAAACTACATAAATCACCTCATTACCTTGTCAAAACAGCTTTTGAACCTTGCACTTACATACTTTCGTTGACTAGTGAAAAAAAACCTTCTCATCTTTCAGTTTGGCTCCGAGTTTCATAATGAATGTGGTGTTCACACTCCCCCAACACAAACTGCCTGATTCAAAACAGATCATGAACCTTTCATTATAAACAAACAATTCATGGACAGCTCTAAACTTGTGAAATCTTGGTACGTTCTATGCTGGAAATTTTCCAACCAATACAGCCTTGAACAACACAGAACACAATACTATTTACTACTCCCTGTATATTATCTATGCATAGTCACTTTACCCCTACCTACATGTACAAATTACCTCGACTAACCTGTACCCCCGCACATGGACTCTGTACCGGTACCCCCTGGATATAGCCTCGTTATTGTTATTTCATTGGGTAACTTTTTATTTTATTTTTTACTTTTGTTTATTTAGTAAATATTTTCTTAACTCAATTTCTTGAACTGCATTGTTGGTTATGGGCTTGTAAGTAAGCATTTCACGGTAAGGTCTACACCTGTTGTATTCGGTAAGTACAATTTGATTTGATTTGAATATACACTACCTGTCAAAAGTTTTAGAACACCTACTCATTCAAGGATTTTTCTTAATTTTTTTACTATTTTCTACATTGTAGAATAGTAGTGAAGGCATCAAAACTATGAAATAACACATATGGAATCATGTAGTAACCAACAAATTGTTAAACAATCAAAATATATTTTATATTTCAGATTCTTCAAATAGCCACCCCTGGTAGTGTGTAGTGTTCACTGTGTGTATGGTGTGTCTGATAACCTAGTTTGGCAGTGAGGCACCTGCCTGGACTAGAAGCACAACATCAGGTCATCTCACTACTTTCCTAAATGCCTCCGTTTGCATTTGTCAGTTCGCAATGTATCACTCGGAAGGGGGTTGATGGGAAATCCTCCAAATGTGCCCTTGAACGGAGGCCAGTCGGCACGGGACCAAACCCTCGCCTTGTAAACGTTGCATTGCACTAGCCGCTACTGCCTGGCTAAATACACACCTTATTAAAATCCCACAGGCACCGGAGAGGCAGAGACATAACCTCTTGAAACAGATTCCCTCTTAAGTAAGGGAGAGGGGAAACCGTTTAATGAAGATGGATCATCGCGATACGTTTACATTTCATTTTTTTCTAACAGCAAGCATATGGTTTTATTACAGCCGGTGCTGACCTCTGACCTCTCCCGTTTCGACAGGGCGCTCAGTGGCTCCGTCCTTCCACTCACTATTGTTTTGGTTTGGGTTATTTTTGTTGTTGTTTGTTGCCATCTAAATGTATTCTCGAACAAAAATCTGCCAGCATAATATTTTCTTGCCTTCCTAGTCCTTTGGGAAATGTTGACAATTCAGCCCAATTCCACGTGGCCACATTCTTCCTGGTCTAGCTGCTCTGTGAGGTCTCCTGTGAAATGATGTCCTCTATCAGGCGATGAATGTTACCAAGCCTAGACCATTACTGCAGACTCGGATCCCCAAAGACTCTATGGTGGACAAATAATTCCACATTTCTTTCCTCTCTCGTTTGCAACGAAGGTCTTTGTATGCTTCCATAAGCTTCTGCCATGCAAGAAGGAGTTTTAACGCTGTATGACGCTTCACAGGTCTTTATGTTTTACTAATGTGGGATGAGCAGAATAAGGTTACGTTCTCTTTCGCTGGCTGCCTACTGTACAGACCATTGACTTTTACTGCAACAACACTGAACCAAATTCACAGGGTGAAACGTTTGCTTAAGAAAATAATGTTTGATTCTCCATTCTGCATGGTAATGGGAAATACAATTACTTGTCACCTTTGGGTGGAGCCCAGACGGACTAAAACAAAGAGACAGAACGCAGGGGGCAGGTGAACGCCACTCTCCATGTGAGTTACACGAGCTGCCAGAGTAAGATATTTTTTGTCACATGATATTGACCTGGAGATCAAAAATGGATTGAAGTCATGCCAGTTTTGTCACAGCACATGCTAGCTTCAGTGTCATCAACTTAGATCCATGCTTCAAAGGTTGTGGTAGGAGAAACTAGCTCCACCGTGGATATAAATACCAGGCAGGCAGCGTTGACTCGACTGCTATGTATTTTCGAGACCAGCTGAGTCTCATTCCAACCCCCACGCTGAGTCTCAGTGCTACCAGCTAGAGGCAGAAGTGATCCAAACAGCAGAACACTGCCACATTTCAAGGCTAACCAACTGACTGATTTCTCTCTGAAAGGAGATGTGTGCAATTCCACGGTAACAGAGTGATGCTGAGACTCAGACGTTTCACTTTAAAAACGCATGTCAAGCAAAAAAACCAATGATTGTAAAGATAAACAAACCATACAACTCTATGCACAATGATAACTTTTTAACAATTTCTATAGAAAATTATTTGACAAACACATTTAAGCTGCTTGAAGAACAGTGCAGATGCTAAGTTTGGTAACAGAATTATGATTTGTGTTCTTTGTGCGGTCATTCTGATACCAAACTTAGCAGGGGGAATGGGGTTACGCTGAATGGTGCGGAGTTGAGCTCTGCTGAAAAGCAGTCAGTCTGAGGGGGTCGTGGTGAGGACAGATGTCTGTCTGGTCCTCTGGGCCCTTGACCAGAGGTCATGGGTTCGAGTGAGCGACTGGGCCATCAGGCAAAGCGTCTCACCCTTGTTAAACTGAGGGGACACAGAGTGAAATGTATCAGCATTGTTTTCAGATTCACTAACTGAGAGTGCCCTGTGGAACTGCAGGCTTCCAGTATCTTTCCAATGTGTGGTAGGTATATCGAGAAAAAAAAATGATTTATTCAAATGTATGGGGCGATCTCTCCAAGCATTGTAACCTTATGTATGAATCTCACTTCGAGCGGGAGAGCGCAGAGCACTTAGTGGAATAATTTAATGCAGGGGTAAATTGAGTTTGAAAAGACTGTGGTTTGCTCTGTCGTTGGTGCACACTGTCAGCCCATTGCAGGACTGAGGGATGGGGAGGGTCAGTGTTTAATGAGTAGCACAGCTTTATAACTTTCTGTTTGGCCCAGCAGCAACCCACATCACACTGTTCCACTCACTAATCACACCTCTCTAATGCAGCATGGAACACGCTAATATGAACACGGCACATGGGGGAAATTGCTTGAGTAAAAATTAAAGCCTAATAATTGATAATATTTCAATATAATTTAGTCAACGACTCTATATCAAACACGAGATCATAATCAATGAACAATACATTAAATATGTAGTTTTCTAAATTGAATGCAATAAAGTGATTTTTGGAGAATGGCTTGAACAATACTTCTCTGTGTTGATAAATGAAGTGTTGTGTTTGCTTTATCAGGAATTAATACTGATGTAAATGCTATTAAGGATCACTCCAGGTCTATGTATCTCCCCTGTCCATCTGAACCACATCCTCTACCATTGACCGCACAAGCCAGATTAGAACTGCTAGTTAGAATACCGTCACCTGTGGTTGCTTGTCAGCATGCTCAACCACTACAGGCTTATTGGAGTTGGATGCTCAACCACTACAGGCTTATTGGAGTTGGTCTCTGGGGCAGCATGTGTAATGCACTGCTGTGTGGCTTAATAATAATAATAATAATAATAATAATAATAATATGCCATTTAGCAGACGCTTTTATCCAAAGCGACTTACAGTCATGCGTGCATACATTTTTGTGTATGGGGTGGTCCCGGGGATTGAACCCACTACCTTGGCGTTACAAGCGCCGTGCTCTACCAGCTGAGCTACAGAGGACTTCGCTGCAGTGTGGCAGCCTGCTCCTTTTAACCCCTGGACTATCAGTTCAACGTCTAGTTTTGACTTACATTTGGTTAAGTTGTCAACTAATTTGAATTCAACGTGAAATCAACAAAAGATGTCTCCATGTCATTGGATTAAGGTTCAAAGTTGGGTGAAGAAAATACGAAATGCCCTTAAGTTAATTTTTTTTTTTTTTTTTTTATCCAATCAGTTTTCCAGGTTGATTCAACGTCATCACATCGATTTGTTGGGTTGAAAATAACATGGAAACAACGTAGATTCAACCAGTTTGTGTCCAGTGGGCTTGGAGGTTTGCATGACGATGTATGTTTTCTAGGTGCAGGATCCAACGGATGGTGGGAACGGGTTAATAGTGGTCCAGTGGCGACCCCAGCTTGTCACGGCACCACGCTCTGGCAGTGTTGTGCTTTTGGAAGCTGAATAATAGCAGGAAGTGATGGACCCAGCTAGATCCTGCCAGTCTGTGGGAGAGGGGGCTGTCGACAGGAACTTGACGATTTGCCCACGATGCGTAAGCTTCTGTTTCCTCCAGCATGTCCCCCGATCCAGCTGTCCCTCATATCAAAGATGCTCTGTTTATGCTTGGAAATCAATTGATGCCAGTGTGCTAAGGCGCGTGTGATCGATGGGCTGCTGCGAAAACTTGTTCCATCGGTGGAGTGGTGTCAGAGGTGGCCCAATTTAGTGGAGGGCCCGACAAACCTACACCCGTGACGACACAGCAACACAAAGCACGCAAAATAATTGAGGAAATTCTTTAGAGGAGCAATATGTCATGATATGGAAATAAATGGACAGGATGTAGGCTATTACTTGTCCCTTCGACCACACAGCCAGCTCTCCAAAGGACTGGATTTATAGTATCTTGGACCATCTCTACTTGAACTTGAAAATCATACATTTTAAGTGGGATCAAGAGAAAAAAAGTGTGCAGACTATTTATAGTTGAAGTGAGATGTCAACGTTGGGAGAATCCTGGGAGAGTAATACATTGAGAAGGCACTAAATGTGTTTGGAACTACCGTTCAGTAAGACCCTCAGTGATTTGTAGTACAGGGAAACATCATCCCAGGTGCACAGCGCCATGTTTCTCAGTAAAGATGTAGTTGACATATTTATTAGTTTTCAAGGTCATTGCCTTCCCGTAAAGCTCTTTTTTAAGGCCAGCTAATAGTTAGATTAATATTAGATCTGGCAACAACAAAAAATCACGCACCTTTATATTGTTTCTCCCTTCAGAGAGATGACTAGGTAGAGAGATATCTGGCCTAGATTAGACACAGCTGTATGTGTCTCCCTTCAGAGAGATGACTAGGTAGAGAGATATCTGGCCTAGATTAGACACAGCTGTATGTGTCTCCCTTCAGAGAGATGACTAGGTAGAGAGATATCTGGCCTAGATTAGACACAGCTGTATGTGTCTCCCTTCAGAGAGATGACTAGGTAGAGAGATATCTGGCCTAGATTAGACACAGCTGTATGTGTCTCCCTTCAGCGAGATGACTAGGTAGAGAGATATCTGGCCTAGATTAGACACAGCTGTATGTGTCTCCCTTCAGAGAGATGACTAGGTAGAGAGATATCTGGCCTAGATTAGACACAGCTGTATGTGTCTCCCTTCAGAGAGATGACTAGGTAGAGAGATATCTGGCATAGATTAGACACAGCTGTATGTGTCTCCCTTCAGAGAGATGACTAGGTAGAGAGATATCTGGCCTAGATTAGACACAGCTGTATGTGTCTCCCTTCAGAGAGATGACTAGGTAGAGAGAAATCTGGCCTAGATTAGACACAGCTGTATGTGTCTCCCTTCAGAGAGATGACTAGGTAGAGAGATATCTGGCCTAGATTAGACACAGCTGTATGTGTCTCCCTTCAGAGAGATGACTAGGTAGAGAGATATCTGGCCTAGATTAGACACAGCTGTATGTGTCTCCCCAGTCTTATACAAATGCAGAGAGAACAGCAATAGCCACAGTCTGAACGTGCACTTTCATCTGGGTGCTTTTTCTTCCCTCCGAGGATGGGAGCAGATGACCTTTTACTGTCAACTTCCAACATGACAAATTACAGCACCTGGATGACCGTGTTTTTTAGGAACGCAAGAGTTCAACGCCTGGTCACACTGCTAGCAGGGTAGTGGACCACTGCAATGAAGACAGATGTATTAATTGATAGATAATGGTCATATATATATATATATATATATATATATATATATATATATATATATATATATATATATATATATATATATGGAGGCCAGAAATATGATAGCCAGGGAAGCCTTTGAGAGTTCCTAGTACATCGCTTCAGGATAGACCTTCACAGGAAATATATCATCCAATACATTATTCAGCCACAATCAGAGCGGATGAGAATGGAGTTAATTTAACACAATGTTTACTGTGGCATTGCCTCTCCAGTCTCCTAGGATCCACTATTATTTTTCTGCAGAGCCCCAGATTGCTTGTGTTTTCTTTCAATGTGGAGCGCTGAGAATGTTTAAAATGCCTGGAAGGGTCTCCTCTGGTGTGTGATATCATCACCCTGTTTCAATGGAGATCAGATGGGCCAAATGCAAGCAGAGTCATTTAGCAGACGCTCTTATCCAGAGCGACTTACAGTTAGTGAGTGCATACATTTTTCATACTAAGCTTTGCTTTGTGACCTTATCGGACTGCTCTTTGCTGTCCCTTCAACTTCCACCTCTAATACGTCATCACTCATTTGTCTGCCATACTGTATACCCTGCCATACATAGTACTGTATACCCTGCCATACATAGTACTGTATACCCTGCCATACATAGTACTGTATACCCTGCCATACATAGTACTGTATACCCTGCAATACATAGTACTGTATACCCTGCCATACATATTACTGTATACCCTGCCATACATAGTACTGTATACCCTACCATACATAGTACTGTATACCCTGCCATACATAGCACTGTGTACCCTGCCATACATAGGACTGTATACCCTGCCATACATAGTACTGTATACCCTGCAATACATAGTACTGTATACCCTGCCATACATATTACTGTATACCCTGCCATACATAGTACTGTATACCCTACCATACATAGTACTGTATACCCTGCCATACATAGCACTGTATACCCTGCCATACATAGTACTGTATACCCTGCCATACATAGTACTGTATACCCTGCCATACCTGTGTATACTGTATTGATCATTAGATACTCCTCACCCTCACAGAATATTACAGGCTTAGCTATCTATCCAGGTAGGTGTCTTATTCTCATATACGTAACAAAATATCCTATCTAATGGCCAGTGAACTGAGGAAGTCACATTTCTGGACTTAATTACTGTTCAGTGTGAGATAAATATTTTAGTCCTATAGTAATTCAGTATCAAGTGATACTATCAAGAGCAGTGATACTATCAAGAGCAGTGATACTATCAAGAGCAGTGATACTAGCTAGAGCAGTGATACTATCAAGAGCAGTGATACTATCAAGTGCAGTGATACTATCAAGAGCAGTGATACTATCAAGAGTAGTGATACTATCAAGAGCGGTGATACTAGCTAGAGCAGTGATACTATCAAGAGCAGTGATACTATCAAGAGCAGTGATACTATCAAGAGCGGTGATACTATCAAGAGCAGTGTGCAGATTTCTTATTTTCTCTCATTCCTATAGTAATACATTGTTTCATACTGTCACGCCCTGGCTTTGGGACTCTGTTATGTTGAGCCAGGGTGTGTTGTTTCTATGTGTTTTGTGTGCTAGGGTGATTATCTAGTTCATTTGTTTCTATGTTGGCCGGTGTGGTTCTCAATCAGAGGCAACGTGTATCAGCTGTTGCTTGTTGTCTCTGATTGGGAACCATACTTAGGCAGCCTGTTTTTCACAGTGTGTTGTGGGATCTTGTTCTGTATGGTTTGTATTGTAACCAAGGACTTCACGTTTCGTATCGTTTGTTGTTTTGTTTTGTGTGGTGAAAAATAAAGTATGTTCACTTATCACGCTGCGCATTGGTCCACTTCCTCCGACGATCGTGACAGAAGATCCCACCATAACTGGACCAAGCAGCGTGTCCAGGAGCCAACGCCAGAGGTGACTCTAATGAATATCAACCTCGACTGGGTCAAGCAGCGTGAGGAGGAGAGAGGCTGGACTTTGGAGCAGAGGAGCGAGAGTCTGGCGAGAGCCATGGAGGGCTGGCCCACGGGGAGGAGAGACGCCCAGAACATTTTTAGGGGGGGGGCTCACGCCGTGGACGACGGGGCAGCAGGAGGCCGGGATAGAGTGGTTCAGCGGGTTGGCAAAGGAGGCCGCCAGGCTACGGGAGTCACTGATCACCAGGGGGAAGGAGAATGTAGAGGCACGGCGAGAGGTACTGGGGTGTGTTGCCAGTCCGGTCCGGCCCGTTCCTGATCCCCGCGTAGGGCCAGTGGTGTGTGTCCCCAGTACGGTCCGGCTTGTTCCTGTCCCTCGCACCGAGCCTGTGGTGCGCGTCGCCAGCCCGGTCCGGCATGTTCCTGCTCCCCGCACCAAGCCTATGGTGCGCGTCGCCAGCCCGGCCCGGCCTGTTCCTACTCCCTGCACCAAGCCTATGGTGCGCGTCACCAGCCCGGCCCGGCCTGTTCCTGCTCCCCGCACCAAGCCAATGAGGCGCGTCGCCAGCCCGGCCCGGCCTGTTCCTGCTCCCCGCACCAAGCCTGTGGTGCGCTTCGTCAGCCCGGTCCGGCCCGTTCCTGCTCCCCGCACCAAGCCTGTGGTGCGCTTCGTCAGCCCGGTTCGGCCCGTCCCTGCTCCCCGCACCAAGCCTGTGGTGCGCGTCGTCAGCCCGGTCCGGCCTGTTCCTGCTCCCCGCACCAAGCCAGTGGTGCGCTTCGTCAGCCCGGTTCGGCCCGTCCCTGCTCCCCGCACCAAGCCAATGGTGCGCGTCGTCAGCCCGGTCCGGCCCGTCCCTGCTCCCCGCACCAAGCCTGTGGTGCGCGTCGTCAGTCCGGCACAGCCCGTGCCTGTTCCACCAGTGCCTGGTCCGGCACCGGTCAGCTGCTCCACTCCGGAGCTAGATCAATCCGCTCCACCAGTGTTCAGTCCAGCTCCGGCCAGCAGGGCCAGACCGGACCAGGGGCGCTTTGGGGGGTTTGTTGGAGGGTGGGGGTCAAGCCCGGAGCCGGAACCGCCTCCGAGGAGGAATGCCCTCCCCTGTTCGGTTTATGTTTGGCGCGGTCGCAGTCCGCGCCTTTGGGGGGGGGGTACTGTCACGCCCTGGCTCTGGGACTCTGTTATGTTGAGCCAGGGTGTGTTGTTTCTATGTGTTTTGTGTGCTAGGGTGATTATCTAGTTCATTTGTTTCTATGTTGGCCGGTGTGGTTCTCAATCAGAGGCAACGTGTATCAGCTGTTGCTTGTTGTCTCTGATTGGGAACCATACTTAGGCAGCCTGTTTTCCACAGTGTGTTGTGGGATCTTGTTCCGTATGGTTTGTATTGTAACCAAGGACTTCACGTTTCGTATCGTTTGTTGTTTTGTTTCGTGTGGTGAAAAATAAAGTATGTTCACTTATCACGCTGCGCATTGGTCCACTTCCTCCGACGATCGTGACAGAAGATCCCACCATAACTGGACCAAGCAGCGTGTCCAGGAGCCAACGCCAGAGGTGACTCTGATGAATATCAACCTCGACTGGGTCAAGCAGCGTGAGGAGGAGAGAGGCTGGACTTTGGAGCAGAGGAGCGAGAGTCTGGCGAGAGCCATGGAGGCCTGGCCCACGGGGAGGAGAGACGCCCAGAACATTTTTAGGGGGGGGGGCTCACGCCGTGGACGACGGGGCAGCAGGAGGCCGGGATAGAGTGGTTCAGCGGGTTGGCAAAGGAGGCCGCCAGGCTACGGGAGTCACTGATCACCAGGGGGAAGGAGAATGTAGAGGCACGGCGAGAGGTACTGGGGTGTGTTGCCAGTCCGGTCCGGCCCGTTCCTGATCCCCGCGTAGGGCCAGTGGTGTGTGTCCCCAGTACGGTCCGGCTTGTTCCTGTCCCTCGCACCGAGCCTGTGGTGCGCGTCGCCAGCCCGGTCCGGCATGTTCCTGCTCCCCGCACCAAGCCTATGGTGCGCGTCGCCAGCCCGGCCCGGCCTGTTCCTGCTCCCTGCACCAAGCCTATGGTGCGCGTCACCAGCCCGGCCCGGCCTGTTCCTGCTCCCCGCACCAAGCCAATGGTGCGCGTCGCCAGCCCGGCCCGGCCTGTTCCTGCTCCCCGCACCAAGCCTGTGGTGCGCTTCGTCAGCCCGGTCCGGCCCGTTCCTGCTCCCCGCACCAAGCCTGTGGTGCGCTTCGTCAGCCCGGTTCGGCCCGTCCCTGCTCCCCGCACCAAGCCTGTGGTGCGCGTCGTCAGTCCGGCACAGCCCGTGCCTGGTCAGCTGCTCCACTCCGGAGCTAGATCAATCCGCTCCACCAGTGTTCAGTCCAGCTCCGGCCAGCAGGGCCAGACCGGACCAGGGGCGCTTTGGGGGGTTTGTTGGAGGGTGGGGGTCAAGCCCGGAGCCGGAACCGCCTCCGAGGAGGAATGCCCTCCCCTGTTCGGTTTATGTTTGGCGCGGTCGCAGTCCGCGCCTTTGGGGGGGGGTACTGTCACGCCCTGGCTCTGGGACTCTGTTATGTTGAGCCAGGGTGTGTTGTTTCTATGTGTTTTGTGTGCTAGGGTGATTATCTAGTTCATTTGTTTCTATGTTGGCCGGTGTGGTTCTCAATCAGAGGCAACGTGTATCAGCTGTTGCTTGTTGTCTCTGATTGGGAACCATACTTAGGCAGCCTGTTTTCCACAGTGTGTTGTGGGATCTTGTTCCGTATGGTTTGTATTGTAACCAAGGACTTCACGTTTCGTATCGTTTGTTGTTTTGTTTCGTGTGGTGAAAAATAAAGTATGTTCACTTATCACGCTGCGCATTGGTCCACTTCCTCCGACGATCGTGACACATACAAGCAGAGTTTCATGTTGCTCTGAGTCTATCTGAACCTCTGTGGGGCTGAGCAACAACCTACAGCAGAGTTATTCAAAAATACTTAATTACACTCAACACATCATTGTCTGTGTTCATGACAGTCAACACATCACAGTGTCTGTGTTCATGACAGTCAACACATCACAGTGTCTGTGTTCATGACAGTCAAAACATCACAGTGTCTGTGTTCATGACACTCAACACATCACCTTGTATGTGGCAGAACTTCCAATGCTTTATTCAGGGGCACAACTTTGGTTTTAGAAGTGGGGGGGACATAATAGATTTTATTTTTTATATTTTTATATATCCAGTCGGATAAACACTCCAAACAGCCTACCCGACCGCTCTGAGGCGTCCGCATGGTCCTAAAGCACACCGTTGCCTTGTTTTGTATCACATTCCAATGATAAAACTGGGGGGGACAAAAATGCAATTTCAGAATGTGGGGGGGGACATGTCCCCAGTGAAAGTTGCGCCCCTGGCTTTATTTATTATTACCTCATCTGAAAAATCTTACTGGCATTTCAGCCACAGTAGTGAATTTCTGGTCATAAAAGTGGAATTTAGGGTTATAAAACCATCTAAAGTAAGTAACAAACTCATATCTAGAAGGGAGGCCTGAGTTCTCCCATCTGTATATCTAGAAGGGAGGCCTGAGTTCTCCCATCTGTATATCTAGAAGGGAGGCCTGAGTTCTCCCATCGGTATATCTAGAAGGGAGGCCTGAGTTCTCCCATCTGTATATCTAGAAGGGAGGCCTGAGTTCTCCCATCTGTATATCTAGAAGGGAGGCCTGAGTTCTCCCATCTGTATATCTAGAAGGGAGGCCTGAGTTCTCCCATCTGTATATCTAGAAGGGAGGCCTGAGTTCTCCCATCTGTATATCTAGAAGGGAGGCCTGAGTTCTCCCATCTGTATATCTAGAAGGGAGGCCTGAGTTCTCCCATCTGTATATCTAGAAGGGAGGCCTGAGTTCTCCCATCTGTATATCTAGAAGGGAGGCCTGAGTTCTCCCATCTGTATATCTAGAAGGGAGGCCTGAGTTCTCCCATCTGTATATCTAGAAGGGAGGCCTGAGTTCTCCCATCTGTATATCTAGAAGGGAGGCCTGAGTTCTCCCATCTGTATATCTAGAAGGGAGGCCTGAGTTCTCCCATCTGTATATCTAGAAGGGAGGCCTGAGTTCTCCCATCTGTATATCTAGAAGGGAGGCCTGAGTTCTCCCATCTGTATATCTAGAAGGGAGGCCTGAGTTCTCCCATCTGTATATCTAGAAGGGAGGCCTGAGTTCTCCCATCTGTTTTCTATTTTCACCAGTGAACTGGAGAGACTTGGTCCTCAGTGCCGTGGTGCCGTAGTATGGCTAATAAAACATTTCAAGTAGACTGAAGGGCTCAACCACAGTGTGGCAATTACACTGAAGACTACCTAGATTCATGGCTAGTCTTCCAATAAAATAAACAGGCAATAAAACATAAGCCAGGGCTTCCCTGACAGCGTTCTAACTTCATCACAGTTTCCAGAGACTTTCATTGAAAACTTGAATACATATTTTTTGTTGTTGCTGGTTCCCGTTACCTCCTGGCAACCATGAGCCCACATGTGGAGGCCTAATGGCTTTCTCAATATCGCATAGCCTATCTCAGTGCTCCATATACGGTGGTGGGGTACATTCTCAAGTAAGTGTGAGCATCTTGCGGTGAGATCTGGGGACGATTTTGCGCTCACCATTGCTTACGGAAATTCCACTTCCACCTAATCACTCCACCTTGACATCAGCAGCTAAGGAGCACATGGGCCATTTGCATTTTCCTCCACCAGGATTACTGGGAGGCTTTACATACTGTGCAGGGAGTTACCTTCCTCCCATCTGGAAAAAGGAAAGGTAATGTAGCAAATAAAAAGTAACTTCACTCTTATTCTTGTTGTCCCAAAATGACCCCATTTTATCATCCAATATAAAATATCAAACCTGTAATATTGGTAGAATGATATTGCACCATGAACCATATGGACGTCATCACACAGCGGTCAGTCCATCTTGGGATGCACCTTGCGTGATAGACAGTGATATTGTGGGGAAAGTGCACCGATATTAGCTTTGAGGCAATGTTTCAGGATCAGAGGTTAAGAATGTATTTTTCCACACAAAAGGTTGTACTTTGTTGAGAATGATGGTTCAAGTCCATAATGACCAGCTGATGACAGCATCTCAGAGTGTGACGGTGTGTGGTCCACTGGATCCTGCTCTCCTTCTCATTCCTGGCTCCTTACACTCAGAGCTGCAGTGGGGCTCCCCCTAAAGGACAGTCCTGGTACTCCACACCAGGAGAGTTCAAAAAATCACTTCTCATGGAAATGTTCCACCATCCCACATAAGAAAATACAATAGTGTATATATACTACAGTGGAGGCTGCTGAGGGGAGAACAGTTCATAATAATGGCTGGAACGGTACAAATGGAATGGCATCAAACACCTGGAAACCATGGAAACCATGTGTTTGATGTTTTAGATACCATTCCACTGATTCCGCTCCAGCCATTACCACGAGCCCGTCCTCCCCAATTAAGGTGGCACCAACCTCCTGTGGTATACTATGGTAAAAATAGTATAGTATTCACTGTAGTGTTTTTGCAGACATATTTTTTGTGTGTGGAGTGCATACTGTGGAATTTACTGTAGTATACTGTAGTATTTACAGTTTACAATAGTATAAATAATGTAGTAAAAAAAAATAGTAGTATATACCTGCCAGTGTTAATGGCAATAAAGATAAGTGTAAGAATGCTGAGCTTGAGAAACCCACAGGCTATGGAAGTGGATGGGAGGGAGTTGACAGGCGCTGATACAGGGAGGGGACATGATGTGTGTTTATCAGGAATTATAACGCACTTTAAATCACTCCCTTTCACTGAAACCACCAAGGATCAAAGCACGCTAACGGCAACCCACAAACCAACAGAGGATGATCTGCTGTGTAACTCTATTTAGTTCACTTTGATGTCTTTTTGGCCTGTATCCAAGTGTTTGTCTTAGTTATGACATGTTGATCTGCAACAATCATGCCAGAGATCGCTATCAGAAGTGAGAACCGCAAGCAAAGGCAGTCATCGTTACTTAACTGGATGAGTCTCTACCCTTGGCACATCACTGGTGATGCCTATAGGAGGCAGGGAGGAAGTGGAGGCCCTACCCTTGGCACATCACTGGTGATGCCTATAGGAGGCAGGGAGGAAGTGGAGGCCCTACCCTTGGCACATCACTGGTGATGCCTATAGGAGGCAGGGAGGAAGTGGAGGCCCTACCCTTGGCACATCACTGGTGATGCCTATAGGAGACAGGGAGGAAGTGGAGGCCCTACCCTTGGCACATCACTGGTGATGCCTATAGGAGGCAGGGAGGAAGTGGAGGCCCTACCCTTGGCACATCACTGGTGATGCCTATAGGAGGCAGGGAGGAAGTGGAGGCCCTACCCTTGGCACATCACTGGTGATGCCTATAGGAGACAGGGAGGAAGTTGGGGCACTGCTACAGAAACATTGTATCGTTCCAGGGACAATGGAAAGTAGGCATCTAGCAGACCAATGGCCTCTAACGATCACAAACTGACTGGCTGCTTCTTGACAATGTTTGCATGACGGCCTGCTGCTGAAGATCCTATCATAACTCATACACACTCATTCTAACCCGTATAAACAGAACTCCAAGTGACCACCGAGATAGAGGCAGGCTAAAGGGAGGGTAATGTCTGACTCTTATCCCCAACAGCAGCCACAGTTAAACAGACCAGGGATCAGACTGTCATCATGTTTTCAAACAAAATGTCATCTCAGCTATTAGGATGTCGTTTTTATCTGCACAGTCACAGTCCCTGCGAAGCTGGCTGACTGATTGTTCTCCTACTGAACTGTCACGGCCCTGCAAAGCTGGCTGACTGATTGTTCTCCTACTGAACTGTCACGGCCCTGCAAAGCTGGCTGACTGATTGTTCTCCTACTGAACTGAATGCCTCTCAGCAGTCATGTGCTCAGGCTTTTTCCCACGTACTTCAACCTTCGCCTGACTGACTGACTGCTGGGCTGCACCTATCACTCTCAATGGTGTCTTGTGTAACTGGATGAGGAAGAGACATTTAGCTAATTTTAGGGTATGACGGTGTCCATGAAGTGTTGTCTTTTTTTCATTTCAAACAGTCCATCATCTCTCATGTAAAGGAGAGGAAGCCAACCTTTCATCGAACATCCTTATTTCTCAGGGGGCAGTTTGTGTCCATGCTAACATTTCCTTCAGTTGGTGCAGAATATGTATTTTAACCACACAGTGAGCACCATTCGTTTGTCTGTTTTCCTGTTTAACCCCCCTCATTCTCTGTGACTATTACAGACAACCTTGGCTGGGGTTCAGTTTTTAGCTTGCCAAATAGATTAGCCTGTTGTGCTCTTAAACATCAATCTAGAGTTAAACATCGTCCAGTGGACAAGAAAAAAAGGCTTAAATAGAAAGTACAGTATAACACGTTTCATTGGACGAAGCTGCAGAGAATACCTGCTGAAAGACGTGTGGAATGTCTCCTTGTCATAAAGGCGGAAACATGTTGACCAGGTCTTCTGACAGCCTGAAGTGTTGTTGTCTGTTAGTCAATGGGGCAGTTTCCCTGACACAGGTTCAACCTCGTCCTGGACTAAAAAGTAAACTCAATAGAGAATCTCAATTGAAAGTGCTTTTACTGTAAGTCTAGGACTAGACTTAATCTGTGTCTGGGGAAACAACCCCAATATGTCTGATGACATATGTAGAATGTTTACTTAGCAGCATAAAATATCTGGTGAAAATCTGTCGATGTGCCCTTGAGCAAGGCACTTAAGCCTAATTGCTCCTGTAAGTCTCTCTGGATAAATGCATCTGCTAAATGACTGTATTATTCCTTAGATAAGGCATTTTGTCTTTTTAACATCAATAATCAGCCCATAATTGATTTCCCTGTGGTCAGTCAGCCCCAACACAATGGGCCTGATTTATGAAATATGACAATACTGAGACATTCATGATTATTGATTGGTATTGTTAGCAGCATTAACAATGCCATATGTCTTCATCCGCAGCATGACATACTGTAAGTTAAATAAATACGTTTACTGCTACCTGAAAAAATCTGAACCTGAAGGTAGCATTGCGAGGTAGTGATACTGATTACTTCCTCATGTCTAGATAGAGGCTGAATGAGTCACGTAGAAGGAATGGAAACCCTTGAGGCTTATCTTATCTTGACAAGTACATCCAGAAACAACAGAGGCTTGGAGTGTGTTTCGAAAACACAAATAAATGCCTATTTAAGACTGATTTCAATGAATGATTTATGATACGCGTGTACTTGAAGGTACAGTTTTATGATGATAAAATAGGATATTTGGTCTCACATTCCAAAGACACATGCACAGGCATCTTTTCTCCCGTGAAAATGTGTATTCTTTAAAAAAAATAAGTGTATTTATGTATAGTTTTAAGTTGCACTTCAGAGGCCGTGTTTTTTTGTAGTGTACTTTCAGGGTTAGTGAAGTTATTTCCGAATGGCCGTTAAACACTGTACTCGTATGCATGTTAATGTTTACTCCATTAGTGACTGTTCCAAGGTACAGGGCTACTTCATTTTGTCTGTGTATCTCTCGCTGTACCCACATGACGGTTCAAAAGTTCAGCCAACTTCCTCAACGGTCTCATCACATTCTCACCACATCTTGGTGTTTCAAAGCTCCAAACAGACTCTGGCCTGTCAGGGGAAATACCACACAAAGTGGATGACGGAAGGCAGGATAGCAGGGCTCGGCAGGTCAACAAAAAGCCAGCGTGCCTCCTGGCTCTCTGGCTCTCCGGTTAAGGAGGGCATGGAAGATGCAGCTGATGTGAAGGGGTGGTGTGGTGGCGCTGAGCCTGTTGCCCCGGAGACAGCACCAATTGATTGTTCCCGGAAACTGATGAAGCTCCGGCACAATTAGATTGTGAGGCAGCCGGTGCAGGGAGGTGAGAGAGCATGCCGCTGCTGGCCGTTGATTGATGGTCAAATCATAAGCGCGCCATATTAAATAGAGTTCACCTCTGGGTTAAGGTGGGCCCAAAATTGCTGCTCTTATTAGATTCCTATAAGACTTGTGATATAAAATGATTGTTTTTTTTGTTTTTATTTTTTTGGGGGGGGGGGGGCTGCGGACAGTTATTTGGCGTGCAGGGTTGTTTCTGCTCATCAAAGCTGTCAAATAGCAGGGTGGAGCAGGGCAGTGTGTCAAGGACCGAGACCCTTCATGTTATGCTCTCTACCTATTGGAACCGATTCAAACACTATCACTCCTCTTCAAGGCCACAGAGGGCTCCGTCATGTTACAGTGTTTCATCATATCGTTCACAGCAACTCACTAAAGGTGCGTTGTAGAAGCCGGGCAGCTTCAGTTCATCATATTGCAAGGCACAAAGACGAATATATCCTGTCTCATAACAGATCTCAGACGGCTATCCAACAATGAGTGTGCAGTAATTTTTTTTATTGTGTGAAATGTAAATACTCTTACTCCGTATACATCTGGTTTTATTGGACGTTCGGACCCTTGTTTAGATAAGGAGTACGAAGGCCAAATAGTCCAGCAGTGAATGTTTTCCTTCCAATGGGGTCTGCTCAACATGGGGTTACAAAACTGTTTTCCCTATGGCTCATAGTGTGTAATCCTCCTGCGTCTCGCCTGTGGAGGTCTTTGATGGAGCGTGGGGGGGGGGGGGGGGGTTCACCCTCATCAGTTATGAAATTCAAAACAATGTTTTTTAAAAATGTTACAGCACACAAATTCATACAGTCACTTTTTCACCAAACCTAATCAGTGTTTCATCTAGAAATACATGGTTCACATTGCAAAACATGTTCATATAGAGCTAATTGCTTTTCACAGTGCAATGCTCACATTACTTTTGATATATGATTGTCTTTCATTTGTTAAAGTATCCAAAATGAAGTTGCTGGTGTTGATGGGGGGGGTTTCACACTGCTTTACTAAAATTGCATTGGCCAATAGAGTACTGTAATACTGTAATATATGCCAATACAGTAATGTAATACTGTGATATATGCCAATACAGTACTACAATTCTGTAATATATGCCAATACAGTACTGCAATACTGTAATACATGCCAATACAGTACTGTAATACAGTAATATATGCCAATACTGTACTGTAATACTGTAATATATGCCAATACAGCACTGTAATACTGTAATATATGCCAATACAGTACTGTAATACCGTAATATATGCCAACACAGTACTGCAATACTGTAATATATGCCAATACAGTACTGCAATACTGTAATACATGCCAATACAGTACTGTAATACTGTTATATATGCCAATACTGTACTGTAATACTGTAATATATGCCAATACAGTACTGTAATACCGTAATATATGCCATTACAGTACTGCAGTACTGTAATACATGCCAATACAGTACTGTAATACTGTTATATATGCCAATACTGTACTGTAATACTGTAATATATGCCAATACAGTACTGTAATACCGTAATATATGCCATTACAGTACTGCAATACTGTAATACATGCCAATACAGTACTGTAATACTGTTATATATGCCAATACTGTACTGTAATACTGTAATATATGCCAATACAGTATTGTAATACCGTAATATATGCCAGTACAGTAGAGTAATACTGTAATATATGCCAATACAGTACAGTAATACCGTAATATATGCCAATACAGTACTGCAGTACTGTAATATATGCCAATACAGTACTGTAATACCGTAATATATGCCAATACAGTACTGTAATACTGTAATATCTTCCAATACAGTAATGTAATGCTGTAATATGTGCAAATACAGTACTGCGGTACTGTAATATATGCCAATACAGTACTGTAATACCGTAATATATGCCTTTTACATAGCAGGCGCCAAAGTGTCCACACATTTTGTGACCCCAGTGGGAAACAAACCCACAACTCTGGTGTTGCTAGTGCCATGCTCCTACTGCTGTGACTGAGACACACAGCACCACTACTATACACTGGTACAATACTATACACTGGTACAATACAATACACTGGTACAATACTATACACTGGTACAATACAATACACTGGTACAATACTATACACTGGTACAATACTATACACTGGTACAATACAATACACTGGTACAATACAATACACTGGTACAATACTATACACTGGTACAATACTATACACTGGTACAATACAATACACTGGTACAATACTATACACTGGTACAATACTATACACTGGTACAATACTATACACTGGTACAATACAATACACTGGTACAATACTATACACTGGTACAATACTATACACTGGTACAATACAATACACTGGTACAATACTATACACTGGTACAATACTATACACTGGTACAATACAATACACTGGTACAATACAATACATGATTACAATACAGGTGGAAGGTGTATGATTGCCATCCCCATGAGCGTGCCACCCTCCTTGGATGAGGCATGCAATGCCATCGTTGAAAAAAAAAAAGGCGCAGCATCCGCTCACCTTTTAAAAATCTATGTTTTATTTTAGCAAAGTTTTAGCAAAGCCGAAACAGTATCTTTTAACTTTGGTAAAATAATACATTGTGTTTTCAATGGTGGGCAAGCGTTGGGTTTTTTCTTTTTCAACGATGATGAAATTGTTGGGGTTGCACTCCGACTCACGTTGGTTGAGCACTCTCCACTTCTTTTCATATCAGTCCAGACCTATGTAAGCCTTGGATTCTCAATACCCAAAGTGTTTTCCACAGGTGCATGAACAATGAGGCCGTTTACTGCCGTGTCGATGAGAACCTACAGTATGGCCAAATGCTCAAGACAGGATTGATGCAAACTAGTGCCTGCTAAACATTATGTTTCTTTCATTCATTTAATTTGTTTTGTTTGATTACAGTACACCTATCTGAACAATACATGTACTTTTTACATCAATGATTGTACTTTAAAATACACTATATATACAAAAGTATGTGGACACCCCTTCAAATTAGTGGATTCAGCTATTTCAGCCACACCCGTTGCTGACAGCTGTATAAAATCGAGCACACAGCCATGCAATCTCCATAGACAAAACGTTGGCAGTAGAATGTCCTTACTGAAGAGCTCAGTGACTTTCAACGTGGCACCGTCACAGGATGCCACCTTTCCAACAAGTCAGTTCCTCAAATCTCTGCCCTACTAGAGCTGCTGGCGTGATGAATCACCCTTCACCATCTGGCAGTCCGATGGACGAATCTGGGTTTGGCGGATGCCAGGAGAACGCTACCTGCCCCAATGCATAGTGCCAACTGTAAAGTTTGGTGGAGGAGAAATAATGGTCTGGGGCTGTTTTTCATGGTTCGATCTAGGCCCCTTAGTTCCAGTGAAGGGAAGTCTTAATGCTACAGCATACAATGACATTCTAGACGATTCTGTGCTTCCAACTTTGTTGCAACAGTTTAAGGAAGCCCTTTCCTGTTTCAGCATGACAATGCCCCCATGCACAAAGCGAGGTCCATACAGAAATGGTTTGTCGAGATCTGTGTGGAAGAACTTGACTGGCCTGCACAGAGCCCTGACCTCAACCCCATCGAACACCTTTGGGATGAATTGGAACGCCGACTGCGAGCCAGGCCTAATCGCCCAACATCAGTGCCCGACCTCACTAATGCTCTTGTGGCTGAATGGAAGCAAGTCCCCACGGCAATGTTCCAACATCTAGTGGAAAACCTTCCCAGAAGAGTGGAGGATGTTTTAGCAGCAAAGGTGGGACCAACTCCATATTAATGCCCATGATTTTGGAATGAGATGTTCGACGAGCAGGTGTCCACATACTTTTGGTCATGTAGTGTATGTCTTCGATGATCACACCTTTGATCACACATTATAGAAATGTCATTTTCATTCAATTTTGATTGGTAGAGCAAGTGTACCTAATGTGAAAACAGTGTAATGTAATGTCATTTACTGTACTGTGGTATATTACATTCAAAGGGCAGTTTTGAAACATGTATTCTACATTTCTCGCTATTGGATTAACTGGTTGTTACAATAACTAAATTGTGAATATATCATGTTGTGTTTTGGTGATTAAATCAATGTTCTCAATGTATTTCACAGTAAACGTATGTTTTGGATCAATGGTTGTGTGGTGAAAGATTTCGCCAAACAAAATTAATGCACAACGAAAGGTTTTGAATATAAGACTTGCTGTGTTGCAAGTTTGTACTAAGTTTTGTACTAAAATTTTTGAAAAGGCACCACATACTTGTGAAAATAGCACCAAAGCGATTGTAAAAAAACAAATCAGCCGGCTGTGTGTGTGTGTGGGTGTGTGTGTCTGTGTGTGTGTGTGTGTGTGTGTGTGCACGTGGAGCCATTCATTTTACCCTTTACTGCAGTGGGCTAAATCAGGGTCACACAAAGTGATTATTGGTAGTCTTAAACAAATTAAACAAAAGTAAACACCTCACACACACATGGTTATGGGCTTAAAAAAAAGAAGACACCTGTACCATATCAGATATAAAGTTGAAATGTATTCAATTTTTTTGTTTGCATCCCAATATTACACTACATAAATCACAGAAGACTGAAATAAAACAGAGCAGAGCAGAGTAGAGCTGTGTATAGGACAGTAGAGTAGCTAGTGGATTAGAATTGCAATAGTGTGCAAAGATGCTCAACACAAATTATGAAGGATGTTTTGGTCATAATGATTCAATGCTAGTGTTAGTATAATTTTCATGGTAGTAGAAGCAACACCAGTTTTATTTTCAGTGGTAGTAGAAGCAACAGTGATGATAGTGGTGGAAGTGACAGTAGAATTTGTAATTTGTACAGGTAAGGCAAACGCCTTCTAAATATACTGAATATGCTAATATTGATGATACTGATGCATATGTGTATTGCTTGTTACTATAATGGACTTTGGGGGAATTTTGGGAAAGGTTAACATTGCAGACAGCTGGACTATGGTATAAGAGTGAGCTAAGCCTGTGTGAGTTTGTGGTGTTAAGCACTGGTGGTGGGACATTTTGTTGCTGTTTCTGTTTCTGTTACTGTGGAGTGTTCTGCACAGTGATGTCTGTTCTGGTGGGCTGATTTCCTGCTGCTCAGCAGTTTCCCAGCCGGGCCTCCAGGGGACACAGGGGGACATATGACTGGGCCATGCAGAACTGAGGTAGTCACTCAGAGAGAGTGTTCCGCAACAGAAACATCCCCTTGGCGTCCTTCCTTCTGCATGTTAATTTCCACTTACCCCCTCCCCTCCCTTCTCCTCCCCTCCCTTCTCCTCCCCTCCTCTCCTCTCCTCTCCTCTCCTCTCCTCTCCTTTCCTCTCCTCTCCTCCCTTCTCCTCTCCTCTCCTCTCCTCTCCTCTCCTCTCCTCTCCTCTCCTCTCCTCTCCTCTCCTCTCCTCTCCTCTCCTCTCCTCTCCTCTCCTCTCCTCTCCTCTCCTCTCCTCTCCTCTCCTCTCCTCTCCTCTCCCCTCCCCTCCCTTCTGTTCCCTCCCCTCCCCTCCCCTCCCTTCTCCTCCCTCCCTCCCTCCCTCCCTCCCTCCCTCCCTTCTCCTCCCTTCTCTCCCCTCCCCTCCCTCTCCTCCCCTCCCTCTCCTCCCCTCCCCTCCCTCTCCTCTCCTCCCCTCCCCTCCCCTGTCCTCTCCTCTCCTTTCCTCTCCTCAGCATAGAAACAAACATAGCGTGAAAAGCCTAATGTTCTCCTGTACATCCGGCTTCATATTCAGAAGTGGAGACTGTGAAACAGGTGCACATGTTGCCACAAGGACAACATTGACATTTCTGCTCTCACATCCTCAGCAAAGCTCCGTGATGACATAACATGTTACCACCCACTAATACTATGTTTGGAACACTTGCTTAACATTGACAGCATGCAGTGATTAATAGGTCTGCCTGCAATGCAAGGACGGAAGGTGGATTTCCTATGTAAAAGAGATTCTCAAAGCAAACATCTATGCTAGCAAACCTCTCCGTAACAGGACTCACTGTCAAGGATCTTACATAGTAAATCATATTAAAAGCCAAATGTAGCTGGTTTCCAAGAAGCACTAACAGAATGGAACTTGATGGAATTTCACATTTGCGTCATTTACCAGACGCTCTTCTCCAGAGCAACTGACAGGAGCAAATAGGGTTAAGTGCCTTGCTCAAGGGCACATCAACAGATCTTTCACCTAGTCGGCTCGGAGATTCGAAACAGCAACTTTTCAATTACTGGCCCAACGCTCTTACCCGCTAGGCTACCTGCAGGATCAAAATGTTAGGGGACAAAGTCTTCAAAGAGTGCAATCTATTCAAGTTTCCACATCCATCCTGTAATACTCAGTCTTGTTGTCAAGGAAGAACATGGTCCAACATCAGTAGCCGTAACAGTGATTGTTTTGTTGTCACAGTCCATGTGTCTCAGTCATAGCATCTGTTTGGAACTGAAATCAAACAGGATGCTGTATCTTTACACACTTACAGTGCATGGTAACCCTGCAGTCATGGTAACCCTGCAGTCATGGTAACCCTGCAGTCATGGTAACCCTGCAGTCATTCAACGTTGCCAACAACAGGCTAACTGCTGTTTCTGATTTACATTTACATTTTAGTCATTTAGCAGACGCTCTTATCCAGAGCGACTTACAGTTAGTGAGTGCATACATCATTTTTTAATCATTTTTTTCATAGGGAGGAGAAGGCACATATTTTCTGAACCTCTCTAAGATCATGAATAATACTTATAACAAATGTTACTGTATGTTTATGAGGTAATAAACACAGAAAGACAGTTTACAAGATACATATACAGTATGTTTTATGTTATGGCTGAACATGTGTGTGTAACCAGACAAAGAGTAATTCTGTTTAGCCTGAAATGAGCAGTCTGTGGCGCGTCTCCCTTCTGTGCCGTGGGCAATGCAGAGCATTGTTTGTGGTGAGCATGAATGCTGACCTCTGACCTGTCAAATGGCCCCTCCGACCCCACGGAAAGTTCACAGGAGGGTCAGTGAGTGCCGCGCCTCTCTCTGGATGGAGGCTCCACCCCCTCAGGCCAGAGGAGGCTCCACACGTACAGTACAGTACAGAGCCTACGTACAGTACAGTACAGAGCCTACGTACAGTACAGAGCCTACGTACAGTACAGAGCCTACGTACAGTACAGAGCCTACGTACAGTACAGTACAGAGCCTACGTACACATTCTGCTGTCTACTACGCATCTTACACTGATGAGGTCAGCTATCACATTCACATGCTGCTGAGAATAGAAGTCAGATCTCGCCTTCAATGTATTGTTAATTTTCTGCCTCCCCTCTTTTAGTCAACATCTAGGGTCACTTTCCCTGACACAGATTAAGCCTAGTTCTGGACTAAAAAGCATTGCTCAACGGAGAATATCTGTCCAGGAAACCGCCCCTCAATGTCTCAGGCTTTTACGGTAAATGCAAAACTGACAGAGATTAATTTTTTCGTTATTCAATGTTTATTTTCTGTATCGTTGGAGATGAGCGTAGACGTTGATCGCAAAGAACATTGTGCTTGACTGGTACATCTACCATAATATCTGCTGGGCTGGGCCATCTACCATACAATCTTAGAAAAAAACGGTTCCAAAAGGGTTTTTCGGCTGTCCCTGTAGGAGAACCCTTTTCGGTTCCAGGTAGAACCCTTTTTGGTTCCAGGTAGAACCCTTTTGAGTTCCATGTAGAACCCTCTGTGGAAAGAGTTCTATATGAAACTCAAGCCAAAGAACCCTTTTAAGTTCTAGATAGCACCTTTTTTCTAAGAGTGTAATGGGAGAAATCATTTTCATACATTAATTAATACACTATATGATTGAATTCAATCTCTCCTCTTGTGTGATTTGAATAATCTCTATGTTGTGTAGTAGGGTAGAGCATTGGCAGCCTGCTTTGCTAAGCCCTTATAGTTTGTTTAGGATCTGATTGGGCGAGGGTGTTGCTTGGTGATGGAGAGGATCATGATGATGACTATGACATCATTACACGTGTTCTGCTCAACACATCAATCTTCACACGCAGTGCAGACACTCCTGAGATGAATGAATTGTTCATTTCTGAGTTCAGAGCCAGGTCACTGAGACGCGTATTCCCAGATATCAGAGGAGCACAGCAGGTAAACAAAACTAATTTTTCTTGCTTTCATTTTTTCTTTATTTGCGGTATTAAATTACTTATCAAATTATTTCACTTAAAGGGCTGATCTATCATATAGGTTTAAGATAAACATTATATTCAGATTTATGATGCTTTCAAACATCTTGCTTTACAGAACGAAAGAGAGGGATTCACAGAATCCACGCAAATAAATATCAGCACATGACTGCTAATTTAGCAGCTGTGTGGCCATGCTAACTATACTAATATAGTAGCTGTGTGGCCATGCTAACTATACTAATAGAGTAGCTGTGTGGCCATGCTAACTATATTAATATAGTAGCTGTGTGGCCATGCTAACTATACTAATATAGTAGCTGTGTGGCCATGCTAACTATACTAATATAGTAGCTGTGTGGCCATGCTAACTATACTAATATAGTAGCTGTGTGGCCATGCTAACTATACTAATATAGTAGCTGTGTGGCCATGCTAACTATACTAATATAGTAGCTGTGTGGCCATGCTAACTACACTAATATAGTAGCTGTTTGGCCATGCTAACTATACTAATATAGTAGCTGTGTGGCCATGCTAACTATACTAATATAGTAGCTGTTTGGCCATGCTAACTATACTAATATAGTAGCTGTGTGGCCATGCTAACTACGCTAATATAGTAGCTGTTTGGCCATGCTAACTCTACTAATATAGTAGCTGTGTGGCCATGCTAACTACACTAATATAGTAGCTGTTTGGCCATGCTAACTATACTAATATAGTAGCTGTGTGGCCATGCTAACTATACTAATATAGTAGCTGTTTGGCCATGCTAACTATACTAATATAGTAGCTGTGTGGCCATGCTTACTATACTAATATAGTAGCTGTTTGGCCATGCTAACTATACTAATATAGTAGCTGTGTGGCCATGCTAACTATACTAATATAGTAGCTGTGTGGCCATGCTAACTATACTAATATAGTAGCTGTGTGGCCATGCTAACTAAACTAATATAGTAGCTGTGTGGCCATGCTAACTATACTAATATAGTAGCTGTGTGGCCATGCTAACTATACTAATATAGTAGCTGTGTGGCCATGCTAACTATATTAATATAGTAGCTGTGTGGCCATGCTAACTATACTAATATAGTAGCTGTGTGGCCTTGCTAACTATACTAATATAGTAGCTGTGTGGCCATGCTAACTATACTAATATAGTAGCTGTGTGGCCAGGCTAACTAAACTAATATAGTAGCTGTGTGGCCATGCTAACTATACTAATATAGTAGCTGTGTGGCCATGCTAACTATACTAATATAGTAGCTGTGTGGCCATGCTAACTATACTAATATAGTAGCTGTGTGGCCATGCTAACTATACTAATGTAGTAGCTGTGTGGCCATGCTAACTATACTAATATAGTAGCTGTGTGGCCATGCTAACTATACTAATATAGTAGCTGTGTGGCCATGCTAACTATACTAATATAGTAGCTGTGTGGCCATGCTAACTATACTAATATAGTAGCTGTGTGGCCATGCTAACTATACTAATATAGTAGCTGTGTGGCCATGCTAACTATACTAATATAGTAGCTGTGTGGCCATGCTAACTATATTAATATAGTAGCTGTGTGGCCATGCTAACTATACTAATATAGTAGCTGTGTGGCCATGCTAACTATACTAATATAGTAGCTGTGTGGCCATGCTAACTAAACTAATATAGTAGCTGTGTGGCCATGCTAACTATATTAATATAGTAGCTGTGTGGCCATGCTAACTATACTAATATAGTAGCTGTGTGGCCATGCTAACTATACTAATATAGTAGCTGTGTGGCCATGCTAACTATGCTAATATAGTAGCTGTTTGGCCATGCTAACTATACTAATATAGTAGCTGTGTGGCCATGGTAACTAAACTAATATAGTAGCTGTGTGGCCATGCTAACTATACTAATATAGTAGCTGTGTGGCCATGCTAACTAAACTAATATAGTAGCTGTGTGGCCATGCTAACTATACTAATATAGTAGCTGTGTGGCCATGCTAACTGTATTAATATAGTAGCTGTGTGGCCATGCTAACTATACTAATATAGTAGCTGTATGGCCATGCTAACTATACTAATATAGTAGCTGTGTGGCCATGCTAACTATACTAATATAGTAGCTGTGTGGCCATGCTAACTATACTAATATAGTAGCTGTATGGCCATGCTAACTATACTAATATAGTAGCTGTGTGGCCATGCTAACTATATTAATATAGTAGCTGTGTGGCCATGCTAACTATACTAATATAGTAGCTGTGTGGCCATGCTAACTATATTAATATAGTAGCTGTGTGGCCATGCTAACTATACTAATATAGTAGCTGTGTGGCCATGCTAACTATACTAATGTAGTAGCTGTGTGGCCATGCTAACTATATTAATATAGTAGCTGTGTGGCCATGCTAACTATACTAATATAGTAGCTGTGTGGCCATGCTAACTATATTAATATAGTAGCTGTGTGGCCATGCTAACTATACTAATATAGTAGCTGTGTGGCCATGCTAACTATACTAATATAGTAGCTGTGTGGCCATGCTAACTACACTAATATAGTAGCTGTGTGGCCATGCTAACTATACTAATATAGTAGCTGTGTGGCCATGCTAACTATACTAATATAGTAGCTGTGTGGCCATGCTAACTATACTAATATAGTAGCTGTGTGGCCATGCTAACTATACTAATATAGTAGCTGTGTGGCCATGCTAACTATACTAATATAGTAGCTGTGTGGCCATGCTAACTATACTAATATAGTAGCTGTGTGGCCATGCTAACTATACTAATATAGTAGCTGTGTGGCCATGCTAACTATACTAATATAGTAGCTGTGTGGCCATGCTAACTATACTAATATAGTAGCTGTGTGGCCATGCTAACTATATTAATATAGTAGCTGTGTGGCCATGCTAACTATACTAATATAGTAGCTGTGTGGCCATGCTAACTATACTAATATAGCAGCTGTGTGGCCATGCTAACTATACTAATATAGTACCTGTGTGGCCATGCTAACTATACTAATATAGTAGCTGTGTGGCCATGCTAACTATACTAATATAGTAGCTGTGTGGCCATGCTAACTATATTAATATAGTAGCTGTGTGGCCATGCTAACTATACTAATATAGTAGCTGTGTGGCCATGCTAACTACACTAATATAGTAGCTGTGTGGCCATGCTAACTATACTAATATAGCAGCTGTGTGGCCATGCTAACTATACTAATATAGTAGCTGTGTGGCCATGCTATCTATACTAATATAGTAGCTGTGTGGCCATGCTAACTATACTAATATAGTAGATGTGTGGCCATGCTAACTATACTAATATAGTAGCTGTGTGGCCATGCTAACTATACTAATATAGTAGCTGTGTGGCCATGCTAACTATACTAATATAGTAGTTGTGTGGCCATGCTAACTATATTAATATAGTAGCTGTGTGGCCATGCTAACTATACTAATATAGTAGCTGTGTGGCCATGCTAACTATACTAATATAGTAGCTGTGTGGCCATGCTAACTATACTAATATAGTAACTGTGTGGCAATGCTAACTATACTAATATAGTAGCTGTATGGCCATGCTAACTATATTAATATAGTAGCTGTGTGGCCATGCTAACTATACTAATATAGTAGCTGTGTGGCCATGCTAACTACACTAATATAGTAGCTGTGTGGCCATGCTAACTATACTAATATAGTAGCTGTGTGGCCATGCTAACTATACTAATATAGCAGCTGTGTGGCCATGCTAACTACACTAATATAGTAGCTGTGTGGCCATGCTAACTATACTAATATAGTAGCTGTGTGGCCATGCTAACTATACTAATATAGCAGCTGTGTGGCCATGATAACTATACTAATATAGTAGCTGTGTGGCCATGCTAACTATACTAATATAGTAGCTGTGTGGCCATGCTAACTATACTAATATAGTAGCTGTGGGGCCATGCTAACTATACTAATATAGTAGCTGTGGGGCCATGCTAACTACGCTAATATAGTAGCTGTATGGCCATGCTAACTATACTAATATAGTAGCTGTGTGGCCATGCTAACTATACTAATATAGTAGCTGTGTGGCCATGCTAACTATACTAATATAGCAGCTGTGTGGCCATGCTAACTATACTAATATAGTAGCTGTATGGCCATGCTAACTATACTAATATAGTAGCTGTGTGGCCATGCTAACTATACTAATATAGTAGCTGTGTGGCCATGCTAACTATACTAATATAGTAGCTGTGTGGCCATGCTAACTATACTAATATAGTAGCTGTGTGGCCATGCTAACTATACTAATATAGTAGCTGTGTGGCCATGCTAACTATACTAATATAGTAGCTGTGTGGCCATGCTAACTATACTAATATAGTAGCTGTGTGGCCATGCTAACTATACTAATATAGTAGATGTGTGGCCATGCTAACTATACTAATATAGTAGCTGTGTGGCCATGCTAACTATACTAATATAGTAGCTGTGTGGCCATGCTAACTATACTAATATAGTAGCTGTGTGGCCATGCTAACTATATTAATATAGTAGCTGTGTGGCCATGCTAACTATACTAATATAGTAGCTGTGTGGCCATGCTAACTATACTAATATAGTAGCTGTGTGGCCATGCTAACTATACTAATATAGTAACTGTGTGGCAATGCTAACTATACTAATATAGTAGCTGTATGGCCATGCTAACTATATTAATATAGTAGCTGTGTGGCCATGCTAACTATACTAATATAGTAGCTGTGTGGCCATGCTAACTACACTAATATAGTAGCTGTGTGGCCATGCTAACTATACTAATATAGTAGCTGTGTGGCCATGCTAACTATACTAATATAGCAGCTGTGTGGCCATGCTAACTACACTAATATAGTAGCTGTGTGGCCATGCTAACTATACTAATATAGTAGCTGTGTGGCCATGCTAACTATACTAATATAGCAGCTGTGTGGCCATGATAACTATACTAATATAGTAGCTGTGTGGCCATGCTAACTATACTAATATAGTAGCTGTGTGGCCATGCTAACTATACTAATATAGTAGCTGTGGGGCCATGCTAACTATACTAATATAGTAGCTGTGGGGCCATGCTAACTACGCTAATATAGTAGCTGTATGGCCATGCTAACTATACTAATATAGTAGCTGTGTGGCCATGCTAACTATACTAATATAGTAGCTGTGTGGCCATGCTAACTATACTAATATAGCAGCTGTGTGGCCATGCTAACTATACTAATATAGTAGCTGTATGGCCATGCTAACTATACTAATATAGTAGCTGTGTGGCCATGCTAACTATACTAATATAGTAGCTGTGTGGCCATGCTAACTATACTAATATAGTAGCTGTGTGGCCATGCTAACTATACTAATATAGTAGCTGTGTGGCCATGCTAACTATACTAATATAGTAGCTGTGTGGCCATGCTAACTATACTAATATAGTAGCTGTGTGGCCATGCTAACTATACTAATATAGTAGCTGTGTGGCCATGCTAACTATACTAATATAGAAGATGTGTGGCCATGCTAACTATACTAATATAGTAGCTGTGTGGCCATGCTAACTATACTAATATAGCAGCTGTGTGGCCATGCTAACTATACTAATATAGTAGCTGTGTGGCCATGCTAACTATACTAATATAGTAGCTGTGTGGCCATGCTAACTATACTAATATAGAAGATGTGTGGCCATGCTAACTATACTAATATAGTAGCTGTGTGGCCATGCTAACTATACTAATATAGCAGCTGTGTGGCCATGCTAACTATACTAATATAGTAGCTGTGTGGCCATGCTAACTATACTAATATAGCAGCTGTGTGGCCATGCTAACTATACTAATATAGTAGCTGTGTGGCCATGCTAACTATACTAATATAGTAGCTGTGTGGCCATGCTAACTATACTAATATAGCAGCTGTGTGGCCATGCTAACTATACTAATATAGTAGCTGTGTGGCCATGCTAACTATACTAATATAGTAGCTGTGTGGCCATGCTAACTATACTAATATAGTAGCTGTGTGGCCATGCTAACTATACTAATATAGTAGCTGTGTGGCCATGCTAACTATATTAATATAGTAGCTGTGTGGCCATGCTAACTATACTAATATAGTAGCTGTGTGGCCATGCTAACTATACTAATATAGTAGCTGTGTGGCCATGCTAACTATACTAATATAGTAGCTGTGTGGCCATGCTAACTATACTAATATAGTAGCTGTGTGGCCATGCTTACTATACTAATATAGAAGATGTGTGGCCATGCTAACTATACTAATGTAGTAGCTGTGTGGCCATGCTAACTATACTAATATAGTAGCTTTGTGGCCATGCTAACTATACTAATATAGTAGCTGTGTGGCCATGCTAACTACACTAATATAGTAGCTGTGTGGCCATGCTAACTATACTAATATAGTAGCTGTGTGGCCATGCTAACTATACTAATATAGTAGCTGTGTGGCCATGCTAACTATACTAATATAGTAGCTGTGTGGCCATGCTAACTATACTAATATAGTAGCTGTGTGGCCATGCTAACTATACTAATATAGTAGCTGTGTGGCCATGCTAACTATATTAATATAGTAGCTGTGTGGCCATGCTAACTATACTAATATAGTAGCTGTGTGGCCATGCTAACTATATTAATATAGTAGCTGTGTGGCCATGCTAACTATATTAATATAGTAGCTGTGTGGCCATGCTAACTATACTAATATAGTAGCTGTGTGGCCATGCTAACTATACTAATATAGTAGCTGTGTGGCCATGCTAACTATACTAATATAGTAGCTGTGTGGCCATGCTAACTATATTAATATAGTAGCTGTGTGGCCATGCTAACTATACTAATATAGTAGCTGTGTGGCCATGCTAACTATACTAATATAGTAGCTGTGTGGCCATGCTAACTATACTAATATAGTAGCTGTGTGGCCATGCTAACTATACTAATATAGTAGCTGTATGGCCATGCTAACTATACTAATATAGTAGCTGTGTGGCCATGCTAACTATACTAATATAGTAGCTGTGTGGCCATGCTAACTATACTAATATAGTAGCTGTGTGGCCATGCTAACTATACTAATATAGTAGCTGTGTGGCCATGCTAACTATACTAATATAGTAGCTGTGTGGCCATGCTAACTATACTAATATAGTAGCTGTGTGGCCATGCTAACTATACTAATATAGTAGCTGTGTGGCCATGCTAACTATACTAATATAGTAGCTGTGTGGCCATGCTAACTATACTAATATAGTAGCTGTGTGGCCATGCTAACTATACTAATATAGTAGCTGTGTGGCCATGCTAACTACACTAATATAGTAGCTGTGTGGCCATGCTAACTATACTAATATATCAGCTGTGTGGCCATGCTAACTATACTAATATAGTAGCTGTGTGGCCATGCTAACTATACTAATATAGTAGCTGTATGGCCATGCTAACTATACTAATATAGTAGCTGTATGGCCATGCTAACTATACTAATATAGTAGCTGTGTGGCCATGCTAACTATACTAATATAGTAGCTGTATGGCCATGCTAACTAAACTAATATAGTAGCTGTGTGGCCATGCTAACTATACTAATATAGTAGCTGTATGGCCATGCTAACTATACTAATATAGCAGCTGTGTGGCCATGCTAACTATACTAATATAGTAGCTGTGTTGCCATGCTAACTAAACTAATATAGTAGCTGTGTGGCCATGCTAACTATACTAATATAGTAGCTGTATGGCCATGCTAACTATACTAATAGAGCAGCTGTGTGGCCATGCTAACTATACTAATATAGTAGCTGTGTGGCCATGCTAACTATACTAATATAGTAGCTGTGTGGCCATGCTAACTATACTAATATAGTAGCTGTGTGGCCATGCTAACTATACTAATATAGTAGCTGTGTTGCCATGCTAACTAAACTAATATAGTAGCTGTGTGGCCATGCTAACTATACTAATATAGTAGCTGTATGGCCATGCTAACTATACTAATAGAGCAGCTGTGTGGCCATGCTAACTATACTAATATAGTAGCTGTGTGGCCATGCTAACTATACTAATATAGTAGCTGTGTGGCCATGCTAACTATACTAATATAGTAGCTGTGTGGCCATGCTAACTATACTAATATAGTAGCTGTGTGGCCATGCTAACTATACTAATATAGTAGCTGTGTGGCCATGCTAACTATACTAATATAGTAGCTGTGTGGCCATGCTAACTATACTAATATAGTAGCTGTGTGGCCATGCTAACTATACTAATATAGTAGCTGTGTGGCCATGCTAACTATACTAATATAGTAGCTGTGTGGCCATGCTAACTATACTAATATAGCAGCTGTGTGGCCATGCTAACTATACTAATATAGTAGCTGTGTGACCATGCTAACTATACTAATATAGTAGCTGTGTGGCCATGCTAACTAAACTAATATAGTAGCTGTGTGGCCATGCTAACTATACTAATATAGTAGCTGTGTGGCCATGCTAACTATACTAATATAGTATCTGTGTGGCCATGCTAACTAAACTAATATAGTAGCTGTGTGGCCATGCTAACTATACTAATATAGTATCTGTGTGGCCATGCTAACTAAACTAATATAGTAGCTGTGTGGCCATGCTAACTACACTAATATAGTAGCTGTGTGGCCATGCTAACTATACTAATATAGTAGCTGTGTGGCCATGCTAACTATACTAATATAGTAGCTGTTTGGCCATGCTAACCATAGCAAGACACTGTTGATGTAGATGAACATGAAGCTGATTTTGTTTCTGTCCTCTAACTGATATTACAACTCTACTTAGGGTCCATTATATTTTAACTTTACACGTTCCACTTCACATAGATGTCAGGAGGAAATACAGGTACAGCCTATGGTTTTTCAAGCCATGTCCCCTCACTGTACTGTACTGTACTATATTATACTGTACTATACTGTACTATACTGTACTATACTGTACTATACTGTACTATACTGTACTATACTATACTGTACTATATTGCTTTGCACTTGGCTAGCTAACAGTAGCTGCTAGGGGTAAGTTATAACCTACATTTGTGTTTTGTTTTTTACATATTGATAGCCAGAGTCGTTCAAGGGAATTCGGGACATGGGTGACTAGTTAACGTTAGCTTGGCTCTCTCTGTGTGTTCGTGCCGTGAGAGGAGGGGTTTCTTCGTTGGCAGAAAGCAATGGCTAGCTAGTATGCTAACTATTCTAGCTAACTAACTGGCTGAATAAGTTGACGACGGACTCGCTCAAGCTGTCGGGACTAACCCACAACGTTAGACATTGGTGCTAAACCGTGTTGGTGCTAAACCGTGTTGTTGGAGTCCGGCATGCTAGCTGGCTGTGGCGTCTTATGACTAGGTGCCCTGGACTGTTTTCACAGAAGAATACTGTACCAAGTTAGCTAGCTGAATAAACTAAGTTAGTCTATTCCTAGAAAACATTGAACCGCTGTAGTTTACAACAATTATAGTTTCTGAGGTGGAAGTTGGGAGAGTTATATTTGGGTGTTTCAGTGAAACGTAAGTGAGGGAGGCCCCGCTCTCTCGCTTTCCCAGATGTTTAGTTCATTTCATTCCGATCTCCTTTGCATTATTGTAGCCATTTTCTGTAGCCTGTCAACTATGCCTCTGTCTATCCCTGTTCTCTCCTCTCCGCACCGGCTATACAAATGCCTCACACCGCGTGGCTGCTGCCTCTCTAACCTGGTGGTCCCTGCACGCACGACCCACGTGGAGTTCCAGGTCTCAGGCAGCCTCTGGAACTGCCGTTCTGCGGCCAACAAGGCAGAGTTAATCACAGCCTATGCTACCCTCCAGTCCCTCGACTTCTTGGCGCTGACGGAAACATGGATTACCACAGAAAACACTGCTACTCCTACTGCTCTCTCCTCGTCTGACCATGTGTTCTCGCATACCCCGAGAGCATCTGGTCAGCGGGGTGGTGGCACAGGAATCCTCATCTTTCCCAAGTGGACATTCTCTCTTTTTCCCCTGACCCATCTGTCTATCTCCTCATTTGAATTCCATGCTGTCACAGTCACTAGCCCATTCAAGCTTAACATCCTTGTCATTTATCGCCCTCCAGGTTCCCTTGGAGAGTTCATTAATGAGCTTGACACCTTGATAAGTTCCTTTCCTGAGGATGGCTCACCCCTCACAGTTCTGGGTGACTTCAACCTCCCTACGTCTACCTTTGACTTATTTCTCTCTGCCTCCTTCTTTCCACTCCTCTCCTCTTTTGACCTCACCCTCTCACCGTCCCCCCCCCCCCCCCCCCCTTACTCACTACGCTTGACCTCATCTTTACTAGATGCTGTTCTTCTACTAATCTCACTGCAACTCCCCTCCATGTCTCCGACCACTACTTTGTATCCTTTTCTCCCTCGCTCTCCTCCAACACTACTCACTCTGCCCCTACTCAGATGGTAATGCGCCGTCGCAACCTTCGCTCTCTCTCTCTCCCGCTACTCTCTCCTCTTCCATCCTATCATCTCTTCCCTCTGCTCAATCCTTCTCCCTCCAATCTCCTGATTCTGCCTCCTCAACCCTCCTCTCCTCCCTTTCTGCATCCTTTGACTCTCTATGTCCCCTATCCTCCCGGCCGGCTCGGTCCTCCCCTCCTGCTCCGTGGCTTGACGACTCATTGCGAGCTCACAGAACAGGGCTCCGGGCAGCCGAGCGGAAATGGAGGAAAACTAGACTCCCTGCGGACCTGGCATCTTTTCACTCCCTCCTCTCTACATTTTCTTCATCTGTTTCTGCTACTAAAGCCACTTTCTACCACTCTAAATTCCAAGCATCTGCCTCTAACCCTAGGAAGCTCTTTGCCACCTTCTCCTCCCTGCTGAATCCCCCCCCCCCCCCCCTCCTCCCTCTCTGTGGATTACTTCGTCAACCATTTTGAAAAGAAGGTTGACGACATCCGATCCTCATTTGTTAAGTCAAATGACACTGCTGGTCCTGCTCACACTGCCCTACCCTATGTCCCTTCCGTCTTCAAGAGAGCGAGAGTTGCACCCCTTCTCAAAAAACCAACACTCAATCCCTCTGATGTCAACAACTACAGACCAGTATCCCTTCTTTATTTTCTCTCCAAAACTCTTGAGCGTGCCGTCTTTAGCCAACTCTCTTGCTATCTCTCTCAGAATTACCTTCTTGATCCAAACCAGTCAGGTTTCAAGACTGGTCATTCAACTGAGACTGCTCTTCTCTGTGTCACGGAGGCTCTCCGCACTGCTAAAGCTAACTCTCTCTCCTCTGCTCTTGTCTTTCTAGACCTATCTGCTGCCTTTGATACTGTGAACCATCAGATCCTCCTCTCCACCCTCTCCGAGTTGGGCATCTCTGGCGCGGCTCACTCTTGGATTGCGTCCTACCTGACCAGTCGCAATCCAAGAGGGGCTCAATTCTAGGCCCTCTCCTATTCTCGCTATACACCAAGTCACTTGGCTCTGTCATATCCTCACATGGCCTCTCCTATCATTGCTACGCAGGACAGCGGAGTCACTCACCACCTTCCGGAGACACTTGAAACCCCACCTCTTTAAGGAATACCTGGGATAGGATAAAGTAATCCTTCTACCCCCCCCTTACCCCACCCCCCCAAAAGAAACATTAAAAAAAAAAAAACGTATTGTGAAGTGGTTATCCCACTGGCTATAAGGTGAATGCACCAATTTGTAAGTCGCTCTGGATAAGAGCGTCTGCTAAATGATGTAAATGTAAATGTAAATATTGTACTATACTCTAATGTACTACACTATACTGTACTATACTATACTGTACTGTACTATACTATACTGTGCTGTACTATACTGTACTATACTGTACTATACTGTAATATACTGTACTATACTCTAATGTACTACACTATACTGTACTATACTATACTATACTGTGCTGTACTATACTGTACTATACTGTAATATACTGTACTATACTGTACTATACTGTACTATACTGTACTATACTGTACTATACTGTACTATACTATACTGTACTATACTATAATATACTGTGCTGTACTATACTGTACTATACTGTAATATACTGTACTATACTGTACTATACTGTACTATACTGTACTATACTGTACTATACTGTACTTTACTGTATACTTTACTTAACTGACAGATAGACTGAAGGTGCAAGAAAGGCACCATTTACCCACCTCATGCTCCTAACCATGCGCTGTAGTCTTTACAAAGTCTCTCCAGCGGGTGTGAAAGGCACCATTTACCCACCTCATGCTCCTAACCATGCGCTGTAATCTTTACAAAGTATCTCCGGCGGGTGTGAAAGGCACCATTTACCCACCTCATGCTCCTAACCATGCGCTGTAATCTTTATAAAGTATCTCCAGCGGGTGTGAAAGGCACCATTTACCCACCTCATGCTCCTAACCATGCGCTGTAATCTTTACAAAGTATCTCCAGCGGGTGTGAAAGGGATCATTAGTTGTGTGGCAGTGGAAGAGACAGTGTTGTCAGCTACCCCTCATTACTGTAGTGCTGGCTGGCGCTGGTAGGAGTGCCAACATCATTAACATCGCTGTCATTAGCGCTGTCCTGAACCGCATGGAGAATTTAGTCCTGGAGAGATGAATGAATCTCCTCTCAGCACCATCACACTGTCTGGCGGATAGCATACATTATATGCCACCAACACCATCGATGCGTGCGTGACAGAAAATGGGGGAGGAGCAGATGATCTGGTCAAACTTCACTCAACGGTAGTGCAAGGAACCACAAATTGGACTGAAATATTTCATGCTTGTAATTTCTGCAGTGCTGAGTTTAGTGGTATTTTCTTAATATGTAAAAAATCTTGGCCATTTCTCAAAACCTCTGCGCTAAGTCAGGATGGTGGTCCTCTGTAGCTCAGCTGGTAGAGCACGGCGCTTGTAACGCCAAGGTAGTGGGTTCGATCCCCGGGACCACCCATACACAAAAATTTATGCACGCACGACTGTAAGTCACTTTGGATAAAAGCGTCTGCTAAATGGCATATTATTATTTATTATAGGATATACAGTAGAACTGTTCTTTACTGATTAGGTGGATATGAGACCTGTGATTTCATTCTCACCAGAGATTAGTGCCTGGACAGCTAGAAGCGTATTATGATTTGGATGTGGTAGCGTTACACCAGAATGTAGTTATTTTCAATGGAGCATCCGTCTACCAAGCTGTATAGGATGGCCATGGTTACTCCACCACAACATTCACCACATAGTGGCAGAGTTTAACCAGAAGACAAAAACCATCTTGTGGTAGAGGACAACTTCATAATGATATTATCCATGGACTGAGCGAGACCATGTGAAATCAGGTTTCAGATGGTCCAGCTACAGTTACAGAGAGAGGATCCTCTGGAAAAAAGGGTCCTGATGATTTGAGCAGAGCCATCAGACTAGACATGAGATGAGAGGACAGAAGCTGGCCACCGTGACAGAGACATCATTTTTTTATAAACGGTCTCTCCTGTTAATTGCAGCTATGAGGGATTAAAACAAAGTCTCTCACACCTTGTCATCTGCCTGACCTGAGTGGATGTTATTGTAGCCCACTTGAAGGCCTCTGCACCAGCTGCAATCACTTACAGCTCTCTGGTCTGCAGCTCGGCCCTTCTCTGTCGCTCAGTAGAGTTTCCCCTCAGGCTTTAGAACAGGGATAAGGCTGCTCCATGTCCAACCTCAGGCTTTAGAGCAGGGATAAGGCTGCTCCATGTCCAACCTCTTTAGAACAGGGATAAGGCTGCTCCATGTCCAACCTCTTTAGAGCAGGGATAAGGCTGCTCCATGTCCAACCTCTTTAGAGTAGGGATAAGGCTGCTCCATGTCCAACCTCTTTAGAGCAGGGATAAGGCTGCTCCATGTCTAACCTCTTTAGAGCAGGGATAAGGCTGCTCCATGTCCAACCTCAGGCTTTAGAGCAGGGATAAGGCTGCTCCATGTCCAACCTCTTTAGAGCAGGGATAAGGCTGCTCCATGTCCAACCTCAGGCTTTAGAACAGGGATAAGGCTGCTCCATGTCCAACCTCTTTAGAGTAGGGATAAGGCTGCTCCATGTCCAACCTCTTTAGAGCAGGGATAAGGCTGCTCCATGTCTAACCTCTTTAGAGCAGGGATAAGGCTGCTCCATGTCCAACCTCAGGCTTTAGAGCAGGGATAAGGCTGCTCCATGTCCAACCTCTTTAGAGCAGGGATAAGGCTGCTCCATGTCCAACCTCAGGCTTTAGAACAGGGATAAGGCTGCTCCATGTCCAACCTCTTTAGAGCAGGGATAAGGCTGCTCCATGTCCAACCTCTTTAGAGTAGGGATAAGGCTGCTCCATGTCCAACCTCTTTAGAGCAGGGATAAGGCTGCTCCATGTCTAACCTCTTTAGAGCAGGGATAAGGCTGCTCCATGTCCAACCTCAGGCTTTAGAGCAGGGATAAGGCTGCTCCATGTCCAACCTCTTTAGAGCAGGGATAAGGCTGCTCCATGTCCAACCTCAGGCTTTAGAGCAGGGATAAGGCTGCTCCATGTCCAACCTCTTTAGAGCAGGGATAAGGCTGCTCCATGTCCAACCTCTTTAGAGCAGGGATAAGGCTGCTCCATGTCCAACCTCTTTAGAGCAGGGATAAGGCTGCTCCATGTCCAACCTCTTTAGAACAGGGATAAGGCTGCTCCATGTCCAACCTCTTTAGAGCAGGGATAAGGCTGCTCCATGTCCAACCTCAGGCTTTAGAGCAGGGATAAGGCTGCTCCATGTCCAACCTCTTTAGAGCAGGGATAAGGCTGCTCCATGTCCAACCTCTTTAGAGTAGGGATAAGGCTGCTCCATGTCCAACCTCTTTAGAGCAGGGATAAGGCTGCTCCATGTCTAACCTCTTTAGAGCAGGGATAAGGCTGCTCCATGTCCAACCTCAGGCTTTAGAGTAGGGATAAGGCTGCTCCATGACCAACCTCTTTAGAGTAGGGATAAGGCTGCTCCATGTCCAACCTCTTTAGAGCAGGGATAAGGCTGCTCCATGTCTAACCTCTTTAGAGCAGGGATAAGGCTGCTCCATGTCCAACCTCAGGCTTTAGAGCAGGGATAAGGCTGCTCCATGTCCAACCTCTTTAGAGCAGGGATAAGGCTGCTCCATGTCCAACCTCAGGCTTTAGAGCAGGGATAAGGCTGCTCCATGTCAAACCTCTTTAGAGCAGGGATAAGGCTGCTCCATGTCCAACCTCTTTAGAGCAGGGATAAGGCTGCTCCATGTCCAACCTCTTTAGAGCAGGGATAAGGCTGCTCCATGTCAAACCTCTTTAGAGCAGGGATAAGGCTGCTCCATGTCCAACCTCTTTAGAGCAGGGATAAGGCTGCTCCATGTCCAACCTCTTTAGAGCAGGGATAAGGCTGCTCCATGTCCAACCTCTTTAGAGCAGGGATAAGGCTGCTCCATGTCCAACCTCTCTGCAGTCTGCTGTCTGCTTCTTAAGCCTCTTCAACCTTCTCCCAGATATCTGATCAGGCGACACACAACAGAAAGCATTGTAATTATGCACTGTGTCAGTGTCTTCAAAAGGACGGTTTCAGAGGCCACGGGAATGCTCTCTGCTTCCACGTGTCTTTTTCTCCATGGGGCTGGGTGGTTTTCATGCAGTTCTGACCGATGGCGGAGCTTGGAGAGCTGTGTGGCTCCCCTGATTTACAGCTCATCATTAAATCAGCACATTCCTTCCCCCTGAGGCCCAGGTGGCTGGGGGGCCCGAAGCCCAGGCCCCGAGGAGCAAAAGCTCGCTCTGGAGCAGAGCAGAGTGGAGTAGAACACAGTAGAGTTAGAACACAGTAGAGTTAGAACACAATAGAGTTAGAAAACAGCAGGGTTAGAACACAGTAGAGTTAGAACACAGTAGAGTTAGAACACAGTAGAGTTAGAACACAGTAGAGTTAGAACACAGTAGAGTTAGAACACAGCAGAGTTAGAACACAATAGAGTTAGAACACAGCAGGGTTAGAACACAGTAGAGTTAGAACACAGTAGAGTTAGAACACAGTAGAGTTAGAACACAATAGAGTTAGAACACAGCAGAGTTAGAACACAGTATTTAGAACACAGTAGAGTTAGAACACAGTAGTTAGAACACAGCAGAGTTAGAACACAGTAGAGTTAGAACACAGTAGAGTTAGAACACAATAGAGTTAGAACATAGCAGAGTTAGAACACAGTAGTTAGAACACAGTAGAGTTAGAGCACAGTAGTTAGAACACAGCAGAGTTAGAACACAGTAGAGTTAGAACACAGTATAGTTAGAACACAGTAGAGTTAGAACACAGCAGAGTTAGAACACAATAGAGTTAGAACACAACAGAGTTAGAACACAGTAGTTAGGTAGCTTAGTGGTTAAGAGCATTGTGCCAGTAACCGAAAGGTCGCTGGTTCTAATCCCCGAGCCGACTAGGTGAAACATCTGTCGATGTGCCCTTGAGCAAGGCACTTAACCCTAATTGCTCATGTAAGTCGCTCTGGATAAGAGCGTCTGCTAAATGACTAAAATGTAAATGTAAGTTAGAACACAGCATAGCAGAGTGGTGTAGAACACAGTAGAGTTAGAACACAGTATAGTTAGAACACAGTAGAGTGGAGTAGAACACAGTAGATTTAGAACACAGTAGAGTTAGAACACAGAAGAGTAAGGACACAGTAGAGTTAGAACACAGTAGAGTTAGAACACAGTAGAGTTAAACACAGCAGAGTTAGAACACAGTAGAGATAGAACACAGTAGTTAGAACACAGTAGAGTTAGAACACAGTAGAGTAGAGTTAGAACACAGTAGATTTAGAACACAGTAGAGAAAAAACACAGTAGTGTTAGTACACAGTAGAGATCGAACACAGTAGAGATCGAACACAGTAGAGTTAGAACACAGTAGAGTTAGAACACAGTAGAGAAAGAACACAGTAGTGTTAGAACACAGCAGAGCAGATTGGAGTAGAACACAGTGGAGTTAGAACACAGTAGAGAAAGAACACAGTAGTTAGAACACAGCACAGCAGAGCAGATTGGAGTAGAACACAGTGGAGTTAGAACACAGTAGTTAGAACACAGCAGAGCAGAGTGGAGTAGAACACAGTAGAGTTAGAACACAGTAGAGTTAGAACACAGTAGAGAAAGAACACAGTAGTTAGAACACAGTAGAGATAGAACACAGTAGAGTTAGAACACAGTAGTTAGAACACAGTAGAGTTAGAAGAAAGTAGAGATATAACACAGTAGAGTTAGTACACAGTAGAGTTAGTACACAGTAGAGTTAGTACACAGCAGAGTTAGAACACAGTAGAGTTAGAACACAGTAGAGTTAGAACACAGTAGAGTTAGAACACAGTATTTAGAACACAGTAGAGTTAGAACACAGTAGTTAGAACACAGCAGAGTGGAGTAGAACACAGTAGAGATAGAAAACAGTAGAGTTAGAACACAGTAGAGTTAGAACACAGTAGAGAAAGAATACAGTAGTGTTAGTACACAGTAGAGTTAGTACACAGTAGAGTTAGAACACAGTAGAGATAGAACACAATAGAGTTAGAACACAGTAGATAGAACACAGTAGAGTTAGAACACAGTAGAGTTAGAACACAGTAGAGTTAGAACACAATAGAGTTAGAACACAGTAGATAGAACACAGTAGAGTTAGAACACAGTAGAGTTAGAACACAGCAGAGTTAGAACACAGTAGAGTTAGAACACAGTAGAGTTAGAACACAGCAGAGATAGAACACAATAGAGTTAGAACGCAGAGAGCTGGGAGCAGCAGAGCAGCTGCAGGCCAGGGGCATCCGGCGTCGCCACACAGCCACGCCAACATCCCACACTGACAGGAAACACTTAATACAGACCATATCAGCACCCTTTGTGTTTCTGAAAGATACGTGCTGTCTCATTTATAGGCCCCCAATCCTGTTTCCATCCCACTTCAACTCTCTGCTGATCTTGACCGAGATAGAGGTACATGTTAAAGCTTTAGGGGAGAGTCGACCCTCTCAGATGCAGCACGTAAACACTATTCATTACATTAAAGACTAGCATAGTCTTATATATTGAGAATCAATCATGATAAAGCTATCATAATGCAATAGCAAAATGAAAGGATATGCAACAGCTTGTTCACATAATAAACAACGATTTTTCTATTTAAGTTGTATTATTTGTTGTGGGTTTGTCCTGTAGGCCTGTGCCAAATCCATCATTTACAACCTTTAAGTTTAAGTCTCTTGTCAAATTTCAGACCTCTTGTGTTTTTTGGATATCCCTGCCCCCACCAACCACCCCCCCACCCCTTAATGAATCACCATCCATTGAGGATGAACTTCTTTTGCCCCCAAGTGGTAGTATATGGTGGCATGTTTCACCCTCTAGTGGTAGTATATGGTGCCGTGTTTCACCCTCTAGTGGTAGTATATGGTGCCATGTTTCACCCTCTAGTGGTAGTATATGGTGGCATGTTTCACCCTCTAGTGGTAGTATATGGTGGCATGTTTCACCCTCTAGTAGTAGTATATGGTGCCATGTTTCACCCTCTAGTGGTAGTATATGGTGGCATGTTTGACCCTCTAGTGGTAGTATATGGTGCCATGTTTCACCCTCTAGTGGTAGTATATGGTGCCATGTTTCATCCTCTAGTGGTAGTATATGGTGGCATGTTTCACCCTCTAGTGGTAGTATATGGTGGCATGTTTCACCCTCTATGTAGTGTATGGTGGCATGTTTCACCCTCTAGTGGTAGTATATGGTGCCATGTTTCACCCTCTAGTGGTAGTATATGGTGCCATGTTTCACCCTCTAGTAGTAGTATATGGTGCCATGTTTCACCCTCTAGTGGTAGTATATGGTGGCATGTTTCACCCTCTATGTAGTATATGGTGGCATGTTTCACCCTCTAGTGGTAGTATATGGTGCCATGTTTCACCCTCTAGTGGTAGTATAAGGTGCCATTTTTCACCCTCTAGTAGTAGTATATGGTGCCATGTTTCACCCTCTAGTGGTAGGATATGGTGGCACGTTTCACCCTCTAGTGGTAGTAAATGGTGCCATGTTTCACCCTCTAGTGGTAGTATATGATGCCATGTTTCACCCTCTAGTGGTAGTATATTGTGCCATGTTTCACCTTCTAGTGGTAGTATATGGTGCCATGTTTCACCCTCTAGTAGTAGTATATGGTGCCGTGTTTCACCCTCTAGTGGTAGTATATGGTGCCGTGTTTCACCCTCTAGTGGTAGTACATGGTGCAGTGTTTCACCCTCTAGTGGTAGTATATGGTGCCATGCTTCACCTTCTAGTGGTAGTATATGGTGCCATGTTTCACCCTCTAGTGGTAGTATATGGTGTCGTGTTTCACCCTCTAGTGGTAGTATATGGTGCCGTGTTTCACCCTCTAGTGGTAGTATATGGTGCCATGTTTCACCCTCTAGTGGTAGTATATTGTGCCATGTTTCACCTTCTAGTGGTAGTGTATGGTGGCATGTTTCACCCTCTAGTGGTAGTATATGGTGCCATGTTTCACCCTCTAGTGGTAGTATATGGTGCCATGTTTCACCCTCTAGTGGTAGTATATGGTGGCATGTTTCACCCTCTAGTGGTAGTATATGGTGCCATGTTTCACCCTCTAGTGGTAGTACATGGTGCCATTTTTAACCTTCTAGTTGTAGTATATGGTGCCATGTTTCACCCTCTAGTGGTAGGATATGGTGGCATGTTTCACCCTCTAGTGGTAGTGTATGGTGGCATGTTTCACCCTCTAGTGGTAGTATATGGTGCCATGTTTCACCCTCTAGTGGTAGTATATGGTGGCATGTTTCACCCGCTATGGTAGTATATGGTGGCATGTTTCACCCTCTAGTGGTAGTATATGGTGACATGTTTCACCCTCTAGTGGTAGTATATGGTGCCATGTTTGACCCTCTAGTGGTAGTATATGGTGGCATGTTTCACCCTCTAGTGGTAGTATATGGTGCCATGTTTCACCCTCTAGTGGTAGTATATGGCGACATTTCTTACCCTCTAGTGGTAGTATATGGTGCCATGTTTCACCCTCTATGGTAGTATATGGTGGCATGTTTCACCCTCTAGTGGTAGTAAATGGTGCCATGTTTCACCCTCTATGGTAGTATATGGTGGCATGTTTCACCCTCTAGTGGTAGTATATGGTGGCATGTTTCACCCTCTAGTGGTAGTATATGGTGCCATGTTTCACCCTCTAGTGGTAGTATATGGTGCCATGTTTCACCCTCTAGTGGTAGTATATGGTGCCATGTTTCACCCTCTAGTGGTAGTATATGGTGGCATGTTTCACCCTCTAGTGGTAGTATATGGTGGCATGTTTCACCCTCTAGTGGTAGTATATGGTGGCATGTTTCACCCTCTAGTGGTAGTATATGGTGGCATGTTTCACCATCTAGTGGTAGTATATGGTGCCATGTTTCACCCTCTAGTGGTAGTATATGGTGCCATGTTTCACCCTCTAGTGGTAGTATATGGTGCCATGTTTCACCCTCTACTGGTAGTATATGGTGGCATGTTTCTTCCTCTAGTGGTAGTATATGGTGCCATGTTTCACCCTCTAGTGGTAGTATATGGTGGCATGTTTCACCCTCTAGTGGTAGTATATGGTGCCGTGTTTCACCCTCTAGTGGTAGTATATGGTGCCATGTTTCACCCTCTAGTGGTAGTATATGGTGCCATGTTTCACCCTCTAGTGGTAGTATATGGTGCCGTGTTTCACCCTCTAGTGGTAGTGTATGGTGGCATGTTTGACCCTCTAGTGGTAGTATATGGTGCCATGTTTCACCCTCTAGTGGTAGTATATGGTGCCATGTTTCATCCTCTAGTGGTAGTATATGGTGGCATGTTTCACCCTCTAGTGGTAGTATATGGTGGCATGTTTCACCCTCTATGTAGTGTATGGTGGCATGTTTCACCCTCTAGTGGTAGTATATGGTGCCATGTTTCACCCTCTAGTGGTAGTATATGGTGCCATGTTTCACCCTCTAGTAGTAGTATATGGTGCCATGTTTCACCCTCTAGTGGTAGTATATGGTGGCATGTTTCACCCTCTATGTAGTATATGGTGGCATGTTTCACCCTCTAGTGGTAGTATATGGTGCCATGTTTCACCCTCTAGTGGTAGTATAAGGTGCCATTTTTCACCCTCTAGTAGTAGTATATGGTGCCATGTTTCACCCTCTAGTGGTAGGATATGGTGGCACGTTTCACCCTCTAGTGGTAGTAAATGGTGCCATGTTTCACCCTCTAGTGGTAGTATATGGTGCCATGTTTCACCCTCTAGTGGTAGTATATTGTGCCATGTTTCACCTTCTAGTGGTAGTATATGGTGCCATGTTTCACCCTCTAGTAGTAGTATATGGTGCCGTGTTTCACCCTCTAGTGGTAGTATATGGTGCCGTGTTTCACCCTCTAGTGGTAGTATATGGTGCAGTGTTTCACCCTCTAGTGGTAGTATATGGTGCCATGCTTCACCTTCTAGTGGTAGTATATGGTGCCATGTTTCACCCTCTAGTGGTAGTATATGGTGCCGTGTTTCACCCTCTAGTGGTAGTATATGGTGCCGTGTTTCACCCTCTAGTGGTAGTATTTGGTGCCATGTTTCACCCTCTAGTGGTAGTATATTGTGCCATGTTTCACCTTCTAGTGGTAGTGTATGGTGGCATGTTTCACCCTCTAGTGGTAGTATATGGTGCCATGTTTCACCCTCTAGTGGTAGTATATGGTGCCATGTTTCACCCTCTAGTGGTAGTATATGGTGGCATGTTTCACCCTCTAGTGGTAGTATATGGTGCCATGTTTCACCCTCTAGTGGTAGTACATGGTGCCATTTTTAACCTTCTAGTTGTAGTATATGGTGCCATGTTTCACCCTCTAGTGGTAGGATATGGTGGCATGTTTCACCCTCTAGTGGTAGTGTATGGTGGCATGTTTCACCCTCTAGTGGTAGTATATGGTGCCATGTTTCACCCTCTAGTGGTAGTATATGGTGGCATGTTTCACCCGCTATGGTAGTATATGGTGGCATGTTTCACCCTCTAGTGGTAGTATATGGTGACATGTTTCACCCTCTAGTGGTAGTATATGGTGCCATGTTTCACCCTCTAGTGGTAGTATATGGTGGCATGTTTCACCCTCTAGTGGTAGTATATGGTGGCATGTTTCACCCTCTAGTGGTAGTATATGGTGCCATGTTTCACCCTCTAGTGGTAGTATATGGCGACATTTCTTACCCTCTAGTGGTAGTATATGGTGCCATGTTTCACCCTCTATGGTAGTATATGGTGGCATGTTTCACCCTCTAGTGGTAGTAAATGGTGCCATGTTTCACCCTCTATGGTAGTATATGGTGGCATGTTTCACCCTCTAGTGGTAGTATATGGTGGCATGTTTCACCCTCTAGTGGTAGTATATGGTGCCATGTTTCACCCTCTAGTGGTAGTATATGGTGCCATGTTTCACCCTCTAGTGGTAGTATATGGTGCCATGTTTCACCCTCTAGTGGTAGTATATGGTGGCATGTTTCACCCTCTAGTGGTAGTATATGGTGGCATGTTTCACCCTCTAGTGGTAGTATATGGTGGCATGTTTCACCCTCTAGTGGTAGTATATGGTGGCATGTTTCACCCTCTAGTGGTAGTATATGGTGCCATGTTTCACCCTCTAGTGGTAGTATATGGTGCCATGTTTCACCCTCTAGTGGTAGTATATGGTGCCATGTTTCACCCTCTAGTGGTAGTATATGGTGGCATGTTTCATCCTCTAGTGGTAGTATATGGTGCCATGTTTCACCCTCTAGTGGTAGTATATGGTGCCATGTTTCACCCTCTAGTGGTAGTATATGGTGCCGTGTTTCACCCTCTAGTGGTAGTATATGGTGCCATGTTTCACCCTCTAGTGGTAGTATATGGTGCCATGTTTCACCCTCTAGTGGTAGTATATGGTGCCGTGTTTCACCCTCTAGTGGTAGTATATGGTGCCGTGTTTCACCCTCTAGTGGTAGTATATGGTGGCATGTTTCACCCTCTAGTGGTAGTATATGGTGGCATGTTTCACCCTCTAGTGGTAGTATATGGTGGCATGTTTCACCCTCTAGTGGTAGTATATGGTGCCGTGTTTCACCCTCTAGTGGTAGTATATGGTGCCATGTTTCACCCTCTAGTGGTAGTATATGGTGCCATGTTTCACCCTCTAGTGGTAGTATATGGTGGCATGTTTCACCCTCTAGTGGTAGTATATGGTGCCATGTTTCACCCTCTAGTAGTAGTATATGGTGGCATGTTTCACCCTCTAGTGGTAGTATATGGTGCCATGTTTCACCCTCTAGTGGTAGTATATGGTGCCATGTTTCACCCTCTAGTGGTAGTATATGGTGCCATGTTTCACCCTCTAGTGGTAGTATATGGTGCCGTGTTTCACCCTCTAGTGATAGTATATGGTGCCATGTTTCACCCTCTAGTGGTAGTATATGGTGCCGTGTTTCACCCTCTAGTGGTAGTATATGGTGGCATGTTTGACCAAGAACCAGCTGCAGCTGAGTCTCTCCATTGGAAGCCAAAAGAGAAGTGCGCTTTACTGTATCTCTTCACTGTAGCTCTTCACTGTACCTCTTCACTGTAGCTCTTTACTGTACCTCTTCACTGTAGCTCTTTACTGTCGCTCTTCACTGTAGCTCTTTACTGTACCTCTTCACTGTAGCTCTTTACTGTACCTCTTCACTGTAGCTCTTTACTGTACCTCTTCACTGTAGCTCTTTACTGTACCTCTTTACTGTACCTCTTCACTGTAGCTGTTTACTGTACCTCTTCACGGTAGCTCTTTACTGTACCTCTTCACTGTAGCGCTTTACTGTAGCTCTTTACTGTAGCTCTTTACTGTACCTCTTTACTGTACCTCTTCACTATAGCTCTTTACTGTACCTCTTCACTGTAGCTCTTTACTGTCGCTCTTTACTGTACCTCTTCACTGTAGCTCTTTACTGTACCTTTTCACAGTAACTCTTTACTGTCGCTCTTCACTGTAGCTCTTTACTGTACCTCTTCACTGTAGCGCTTTACTGTAGCTCTTTACTGTAGCTCTTTACTGTACCTCTTTACTGTACCTCTTCACTATAGCTCTTTACTGTACCTCTTCACTGTAGCTCTTTACTGTCGCTCTTTACTGTACCTCTTCACTGTAGCTCTTTACTGTACCTCTTCACAGTAACTCTTTACTGTCGCTCTTCACTGTAGCTCTTTACTGTACCTCTTTACTGTAGCTATATACTGTAGCTATATACTGTAGCTCTTTACTGTCGCTCTTTACTGTAGGTCTTGCTGTACCTCTTTACTGTAGCTATACACTTTAGGTCTTTACTGTTGCTCTTCACTGTGGCTCTTTACTGTACCTCTTTACTGTACCTCTTTACTGTAGCTATATACTGTAGCTCTTCACTGTAGCTCTTTACTGTAGCTCTTCACTGTATATCTTTACTCTAGCTCTTCACTGTATCTCTTTACTGTAGCTCTAAACTGTAGCTCTTTACCGTAGATCTTTCTTGTAGCTCTTCACTGTAGCTCTTTACTGTAGATCTTCACTGTAGCTCTTCCCTGTAGCTCTTCACTGTAGCTCTTTGCTGTAGCTCTTTACTGTAGCTCTTCACTGTAGCTCTTTACCGTAGCTCTTTCCTGTAGCTCTTCACTGTAGCTCTTTACTGTAGCTCTTCACTGTAGCTCTTCACTGTAGCTCTTCACTGTAGCTCTTTACTGTAGCTCTTCACTGTAGCTCTTCACTGTAGCTCTTCGCTGTATCTCTTTACTGTATCTCTTCACTGTAGCTCTTTACCGTAGCTCTTTCCTGTAGCTCTTCACTGTAGCTCTTTACTGTAGCTCTTTACTGTAGCTCTTCACTGTAGCTCTTCACTGTAGCTCTTTACTGTAGCTCTTCACTGTAGCTCTTTACTGTAGCTCTTTACTGTACCTCTTTACTTTAGCTATATACTGTAGCTATATACTGTGGCTCTTTACTGTACCTCTTTACTGTACCTCTTTACTGTAGCTATATACTGTAGCTCTTCTCTGTAGCTCTTTACTGTAGCTCTTCGCTGTATCTCTTTACTGTATCTCTTCACTGTAGCTCTTTACCGTAGCTCTTTCCTGTAGCTCTTCACTGTAGCTCTTTACTGTAGATCTTCATTGTAGATCTTCACTGTAGCTCTTTACTGTAGCTCTTCACTGTAGCTCTTCACTGTAGCTCTTCTCTGTAGCTCTTTACTGTAGCTCTTCGCTGTATCTCTTTACTGTATCTCTTCACTGTAGCTCTTTACCGTAGCTCTTTCCTGTAGCTCTTCACTGTAGCTCTTTACTGTAGCTCTTCACTGTAGATCTTCACTGTAGCTCTTTACTGTAGCTCTTTACTGTAGCTCTTCACTGTAGCTCTTTACTGTAGCTCTTTACTGTACCTCTTTACTGTAGCTATATACTGTAGCTATATACTGTAGCTCTTCACTGTAGCTATATACTGTAGTTCTTTACTGTTACCTCATGATAGGTATACTGTCTATCATTAGGTATATCCTGTCTACAAGCCTCTGTCATGGGGGTATTCTGTCTATCATGAGGTATATGTATGAAAAATGTACGCACTCACTAACTGTAAGTCGCTCTGGATAAGAGTGTCTGCTAAATGACTAAAATGTAAATGTAAATGTATATCCTGTCTACAAGCCTCTGTCATGGGGGTATACTGTCTATCATGAGGTATATCCTGTCTACAAGCCTCTGTCATTATTTATTTATTTATTTTTAGTCATTTAGCAGACGCTCTTATCCATGGCGGTATACTGTCTATCATGAGGTATATCCTGTCTACAATCCTCTGTCATGGGGGTATACTGTTTATCATGGGGTATATCCTGTCTACCAGACTTTATCATGGGGTATATCCTGTCTATCATGAGGTATATCCTGTCTACAAGCCTCTATCATGGGGGGTATCCTGTTTATCATGGGGTATATCCTGTCTACTTGCGTCTGTCATGGGGAGTATATCCTATATCATGGGGTATATCCTGTCTACTTGCGTCTGTCATGGGGGGTATCCTATATCATGGGGTATATCCTGTCTACTTGCGTCTGTCATGGGGAGTATATCCTATATCATGGGGTATATCCTGTCTACTTGCGTCTGTCATGGGGGGTATCCTATATCATGGGGTATATCCTGTCTACTTGCGTCTGTCATGGGGAGTATATCCTATATCCTATATCATTGAGTCGCCCTTCCTACATAAACACTTCTTGTTATCAGGGCAGCTTTTTTGTGTTGCTGTTGGGAAGAGCCTCTCCCTCCCTCCCTCCCTCCCTCCCTCCCTCCCTCCCTCCCTCCCTCCCTCCCTCCCTCCCTCCCTCCCTCCCTCCCTCCCTCCCTCCCTCCCTTCCCCTGTTCAGTGGTAACATGAGACAGACCTCAGGCCGTTTGCCATGTCAGACATGTTGACCAGACTGTCACACCAGGCATGACTTTCAGCTCTGGCCTTCCTCTCTAACACTGTATTGGTATGTTCAGTTCACACCCCGGCCACTTGACCAGGACCAGTAGCTAATCATTCACAGGACATTCTATTAAGTATGGTTCTCATTCAGTCATATTGTTTGGGATTCAGTCATATTGTTTAAGATTCTGTCATATTGTTTAGGATTCTGTCATATTGTTTAAGATTCTGTCATATTGTTTAGGATTCTGTCATATTGTTTAGGATTCTGTCATATTGTTTAGGATTCTGTCTTATTGTTTAGGATTCTGTCATATTGTTTAGGATTCTGTCATATTGTTTAGGATTCTGTCATATTGTTTAGGATTCTGTCATATTGTTTAGGATTCTGTCATATTGTTTAGGATTCTGTCATATTGTTTAGGATTCTGTCATATTGTTTAGGATTCTGTCATATTGTTTAGGATTCTGTCATATTGTTTAGGATTCTGTCATATTGTTTAGGAAAGCATGGCTTATATTCTTTCAATATATCAGGGAAAATATTCAAAAAGCAATTGTCGGTGATTTGCAAGTTACCATCTTCCCTAACAATCAATTGGTCATTATAGCAGGTAATGTGCATACACCTAAATTAACGATTCAGAAAATAATATCTATGTTTTTCTGTCTACAACTGTATGCGCTGTCTTTAGTAAAAAGAAGATGTCAGCTTTGAAGTGTGAGTCAATGCAAATGGTTGACTGACATTCACTGCATGACCTGTGGAGATGAGAAACATAATAGTTTGTAAACCAGTTCACAGGTATGCAAATAACGGCCATTAAAGTTCAAGCCTGTCTTTTGTCACAGGTGGTAACTGCACAACCTCGCCGTGCCTCTCTCTCTCTCTCTCTCTCTCTCTCTCTCTCTCTCTCTCTCTCTCTCGCTCTCTCTTCTCTCTCTCTCTCTCTCTCTCTCTCTCTCTCTCTCTCTCTCTCTCTCTCTCTCTCTCTCTCTCTCGCTCTCTCTCTCTCTAGCTCTCTCTCTCTCTCTCTCTCTCTCTCTCTCTCGCTCTCTCTTTCTCTCTCTCTCTCTCTCTCTCTCTCTCTCTAGCTCTCTCTCTCTCTAGCTCTCTCTCTCTCTCTCTCTCTAGCTCTCTCTCTCTCTCGCTCTGTCTCTCTCTTTGATATAGTAGACCCACATTCTTCACAATAAAGTTCCTCTTTAATAAGGTTCCTCCTTAGTAAAGTTCCTACTTACAGTTTTTCTCAATTGCTAAAACACTAAAACCCATTGGCTGAACAAAGTTCTCAGTTGCCTGGACTCATTTAGCTAATTATGCAGTCTGTTGTCAATACCTTAAACCATTTCACATGGTAAAACACAATTTGCAGATCTCACTTAGACTTTTCAGCAAAACTCTAAACACGTTCTCATTCTCAAAACACATTCTGCACTCTAATGCACATGTCATCCATACTGGTAAACACAAGTGGCAACAATCAAATACAAATAGAGAACACATGTCATTGATTGAACACAACCACTCAAAATTGATTTAACCTGTTTCAAATGATGCGACACAACCAATATAAGCCAGTTCAGAGAGCAAACAGGTTGTTGAAGGTGGGAAGGAGAAAGTCTGAGAATGGATAGAAGAAACAATGTGAGAGGACGAGGACGAGTGCGTATGCGAGGTGGGCGACGAGGAGGAAGAGGAGGAGGAGGGCAAGAAAAGGAAGAGGAAGACAAAGAGTGGAAATATCTGATGAAATTCGAGCAACAGTCATAGACCATGTTCTTGTCCATGGACTGACAATGAGGGAAGCAGGACTTAGAGTGCAACCCAATTTGAGCCGATTTTCTGTGTCCACCATAGTAAGGTCATTCGGAGAAGAGAACAGGTACAGTATACTACTGTATTTCTGTAATTGCAAATGTACTGTACTACACTATGTGCAGCTGTTTCAATAGACATTTGTAAAGTTAATCACTGTATGTTTTGTACTGCATGAATTTGTTTTGTAACTGCACAACTACTTTTTGTAGAATTGCAAGGCTGCCACATGCAGGTGAAAGGACAGCTTTATTCACTCGGGAGCAAGAGGCCGTTATGGTTGGCGTGGTCCTTCAAGATAATGCAATACGACTCAAAGAAATCCAGGAACGAGTGATGCAAGACAACACACACTTCCAGGGAATCGACAGTGTGAGCATTTCCACAATTGACCGTGTCCCCATCGTAACAGGATGCGAATGAAACAAGTATACAGAGTACCTTTTGAACGCAACTCACCAAGGGTGAAAGGACTGCGAGCTCAGTATGTGCAAGTAAGTGTACATTCAGAAGCATCAATGTGCAGTTTATGAACTTGTACCTCCCTCCATACTCGCCTTTCCTGAATCCGATTGAGGAGTTTTTCTCCTCTTGGAGATGGAAAGTGTATGATAGACAACCCTACACCAGAGTAAATCAGCTGCAAGCCATGGATTTAGCCTGTGGTGATATATGTGAGGAATCATGTCCGGGCTGGATACGGCACACAAGAGGCTTCTTCCCCCGTTGCCTCAGGAGGGACAATATTGCTTGTGATGTGGACGAAGTGCTCTGGCCTGACCCAGCCCAAAGACAAGAAGAAGCACATTGATCACATGTTTACTCCTTTGATTTTTGTCCCTTTTAGTATTGTATACTGTAGTACAGTGCATTGCAGGCTGTATACTGTACAATGGACACATTGTATGGCCCTGAACATTGTGCTTTCCATTTGTTAACAGTACTGACTGCTCAATAGATTTGGACTGGTTGCAGGTTCATATCAACAAAGAACAAGAATTACAGTATCACAGAGACAAAGGACAAGTTTGCGAGATGCAGGGTACAGTACTGTAAAAATAGGGGTACAAGGAGGAGGAAGAACAAAAAACAAAATTGCAAAGAGCAAAGCAGAGTAGTAATTTCTGATCAATTTTGAGCTACTATGATAGAACATGTTTTCGTTCATCAAAAGACAATGATGGAAAAATATGAAATTTGTTTTGAGATTAAAAATGTACTTCTCCCTGAGAACTGTATGTTTTGAACAATGTGTTTTCTATTTTTCGGTGTATTGTTTACTGACCGCTTGAGAGTGCTTATCATTTTGATCACTTTGTTTATGATTTGAGAGCGGTGTTTGATTTTGAACACAGGTAAAACTGTTTTGAGGCGAATGTTTCATTTTGCGACAGGAGTCAGAGGTTTTGTAAATATTGCTTGAAGATGAGGTTTTGTGTTTAATGTTTTCAGGAAGTGGAGCAAGGTTTCAGAAATTGTGTTTTAGCAATTGATTAAAACTGTAATAGGAAGCTGATCTTGTAGATTGTCACTTTTATGAAATGGACCTCTGTGCTGTTAGTATGGTCTCTCAACCTTGTCATCCTGTCTTGTTATGAATGGTTAGCATTAAGAACAATGCTTCCTCTTACAATTAAACTATCAAGCTCTCGGCATACAAACGGTTGGATTGTGACACGTTGTAGCTGAAATGAGGGTTTGCTGCCAGGGAGAAAGAGTGTAAAACGCAAGTCAACTATGTAGTGTTTGTTGCATTGTTTTATAGTGGCATTCATTCACTGACTGCTAGGGAGAGAGGCCGTGCAGCTGTTTCCTCCACACACCTCCTCTTGAACAGCGGCAGAAATACTCCATCGGAAAATTAATCGAACATGTGACCTTATGGGCTGCTTCTTGTTGTCAGTGTGCCGTCAGTCGCAGGTTAAAATGGGAGGTTAATAAACACATAAGTTATGGGAAGCTCCCCTTCCGCCACACATCAACATCAAGCGTTTTATTTGAATCCTATTTGAATGTCAGGTTGATAGAGAAGAGTGTACGGGTTGCTATCTCTCCTGTTGGAATGTTTTGACCACCCCTTTGTTTTGTGAGAGGTTAGACTGCCACGTGACTGTACGGTATTGGACGACGTACTGTGAAGCCATACTGTATAGGGAGGTCAGTGTTAGAGAGCACAGCTCCTCCAGCTTGTGGGTCAGAGAAGGCTGTGTTCTTTCCTCCGACTAGCGTTGATGGCAAAAATCACAGCACATGCTCTGGTTTCTTGTCAGGATTAGGAGAATAGGTACACCTCCCCAAGGACCTAAGGCTTCTCCAGTTGTATATGCATGGGACGTCATCACTCCTGTTCAACAACCTGACACATACTTTGGTGGGATTGTCGCCACAAGAAGGAAGTTGTAAACCGGAGAGGCTCCCAATCCAGGAAGTCTCTTTTCTTTGGGGATAATCTTGCCTTGAGAGCAGACGGAACCCCGTGTGGCTCCCTAACCTACTACAGAACACACACAGAACCACAGTCACACTAACCTGCTACAGAACACACACAGAACCACAGTTACACTAACCTACTACAGAACACACAGAGAACCAAAGTTACACTAACCTACTACAGAACACACACAGAACCACAGTTACACTAACCTACTACAGAACACACACAGAACCACAGTTACACTAACCTACTACAGAACACACACAGAACCACAGTTACACTAACCTACTACAGAACACACACAGAACCACAGTTACACTAACCTACTACAGAACACACACAGAACCACAGTTACACTAACCTACTACAGAACACACACAGAACCACAGTTACACTAACCTACTACAGAACACACACAGAACCACAGTTACACTAACCTACTACAGAACACACACAGAACCACAGTTACACTAACCTACTACAGAACACACACAGAACCACAGTTACACTAACCTACTACAGAACACACACAGAACCACAGTTACACTAACCTACTACAGAACACACACAGAACCACAGTTACACTAACCTACTACAGAACACACACAGAACCACAGTTACACTAATCTACTACAGAACACACAGAACCACAGTTACACTAACCTACTACAGAACACACACAGAACCACAGTTACACTAACCTACTACAGAACACACACAGAACCACAGTTACACTAACCTACTACAGAACACACACAGAACCACAGTTACACTAATCTACTACAGAACACACACAGAACCACAGTTACACTAACCTACTACAGAACACACAGAACCACAGTTACACTAACCTACTACAGAACACACAGAACCACAGTTACACTAACCTACTACAGAACACACACAGAACCACAGTTACACTAACCTACTACAGAACACACACAGAACCACAGTTACACTAACCTACTACAGAACACACACACAGAACCACAGTTACACTAACCTACTACAGAACACACAGAACCACAGTTACACTAACCTACTACAGAACACACAGAACCACAGTTACACTAGGAGACTAAAAAGATTTGGCATGGGTCCTCAGATCCTCAAAAAATTCTACAGCTGCACCATCGAGAGCATCCTGACTGGTTGCATCACCGCCTGGTATGGCAACTGCTTGGCCTCTGACCACAAGGCACTACAGAGGGTAGTGCGTACGGCCCAGTACATCACTGGGGCAAAGCTTCCTGCCATCCAGGACCTCTATACCAGGCGGTGTCAGAGGAAGGCCCTCAAAATTGTCAAAGACTCCAGCCACCCTAGTCATAGACTGTTCTCTCTGCTACCGCACGGCAAGCGGTACCGGAGTGCCAAGTCTAGGTCCAAAAGACTTCTCAACAGCTTCTACCCCCAAGCCATAAGCCTCCTGAACAGCTAATCATGGCTACCCGGACTATTTGCACTGCCCCCCCACCCCATCCTTTTTACGCTGCTGCTACTCTGTTAAGTATTTATGCATAGTCACTTTAACTCTACCCACATGTACATATTACCTCAACTACCTCAACTAGCCGGTGCCGCCGCACATTGACTCTGCAACGGTACCCCCCTGTATATATAGCCTCCCTACTGTCACTTTATTTTACTTCTGCTCTTTTTTTTCTCAACACTTTTTTTGTTGTTGTTTTATTCTGACTTTTTTGTTTAAAATAAATGCACTGTTGGTTAAGGGCTGTAAGTAAGCATTTCACTGTAATGTCTGCACCTGTTGTATTCGGCGCATGTGACCAATAAAATTTGATTTGATTTGATTTGATTTGACTAACCTACTACAGAACACACAGAAACACAGTTACACTAACCTACTACAGAACACACACAGAACCACAGTTACACTAACCTACTACAGAACACACACAGAACCACAGTTACACTAACCTACTACAGAACACACACAGAACCACAGTTACACTAACCTACTACAGAACACACACAGAACCACAGTTACACTAACCTACTACAGAACACACAGAACCACAGTTACACTAACCTACTACAGAACACACAGAACCACAGTTACACTAACCTACTACAGAACACACACACAGAACCACAGTTACACTAACCTACTACAGAACACACACAGAACCACAGTTACACTAACCTACTACAGAACACACACAGAACCACAGTTACACTAACCTACTACAGAACACACACAGAACCACAGTTACACTAACCTACTACAGAACACACACAGAACCACAGTTACACTAACCTACTACAGAACACACACAGAGCCACAGTTACACTAACCTACTACAGAACACACAGAACCACAGTTACACTAATCTACTACAGAACACACAGAACCACAGTTACACTAACCTACTACAGAACACACACAGAACCACAGTTACACTAACCTACTACAGAACACACAGAGAACCACAGTTACACTAACCTACTACAGAACACACACAGAACCACAGTTACACTAACCTACTACAGAACACACACAGAACCACAGTTACACTAACCTACTACAGAACACACACAGAACCACAGTTACACTAACCTACTACAGAACACACACAGAACCACAGTTACACTAACCTACTACAGAACACACACAGAACCACAGTTACACTAACCTACTACAGAACACACACAGAGCCACAGTTACACTAACCTACTACAGAACACACAGAACCACAGTTACACTAATCTACTACAGAACACACAGAACCACAGTTACACTAACCTACTACAGAACACACACAGAACCACAGTTACACTAACCTACTACAGAACACACAGAACCACAGTTACACTAACCTACTACAGAACACACAGAGAACCACAGTTACACTAACCTACTACAGAACACACACAGAACCACAGTTACACTAACCTACTACAGAACACACACAGAACCACAGTTACACTAACCTACTACAGAACACACACAGAACCACAGTCACACTAACCTACTACAGAACACACACACAGAACCACAGTAGAGTCTTACTACACATCTGCACTAAGAGGGGGGTTATTTGAATCATTTTTAAGCCCACTTTTTATCATAATAATTCATACAAAGATCTGTCAGCTGTATTTTGCAGAGGGGTCACTAACTGGACAAAGCAGTGCTGTTCTCCTTAGTAAGTGACTCCTTCCGAGGTGCATCACGGAGCAAAGATATGTGTGCAGACAGTATCGTAAGTGGAGGAGGAGAGCAAGTGTCGAGTGACACACACAGCATTTGATTTGATTTTAGCTGCTGTTGACGGGCAGGACTCGCAGGATGTATGATTGTAAATGAATTTGATCAAGCTATGCTATGTAGCGTATTGATTCCTTCTTGATGAATAAATAAAACGAAAATGTTTTGTTGTTTCTCTGTAACACTAGCCACCTATACATGTTATGAAGTTGGCTTTAGCTAGCCAGCTAAAAAGGTTCCCAATCTCCCATCCTCATAACTAGCTACCAAACCATTTCAGGCTATCAATCAAGTTTGAGTAGCTTGTCTAACTATCTTAGCTGGCATGGCTGCTGGCAAGGTTAGTAGACTTTAGAAAATACAAAAATGTATTTCATTCTTGGGCTATGTTAGTATATACCAGTGTGGCAGTTGTACTTAACTCCGAAGGCGTAGACGTTCTTAAAGAATCAATGTGCAAGCCCCCCTCCAGACTACACCCCCCCCCCCCCTCCCCCCTCCATCCTTACGTACTTCTTGCCCCGCTCTAGTATAATGGGTGCATGACTCCCCTGACTCCAACCCTTCATTACTTCCTATTGCACATAGCACTCACCAGCTGGCTAGGGGCTCACAGAATGGCTCGTTTGCCATGCTTTTTTATTGCAGTCATATAGTTGGAGCAGTGAATGCCCGTCTGACTGGACATTGTGCCGGGTTGTTTAGGACAGACAAATCGCTCAGAGATCTCACAGGAGGTGCACACTGTCAACATTCACCCCAGAGCTCAGCCTTTGATTTCAAGAAAGTGCGTGCAGTTTGAAGAACATATATTTTTAATGCTTGGTATGTCTTTATCATAGAACATGTATTAATCGTAGCGTTCTAGGACATCGCTGCAGTAGCTGAACATTTTAATGAGAGGCCAAACGACCTGATTGGAATAGGGTACCACAACCCTGTCTCTGATTGGCTGGTTGTCAGCTGCATGAATACTGTTCGGGGACAGAGATTGACAGCTCTTTCAGACAGGTTTGTCATTCAGTGTCAGTGGCCCACTGGGGAGCTCCCCTCAATATCAAAGCCAATGCTGACAGATGACCGTAGGCCCAGTGTTGGTGTGGTGTCTCTGACACATCCTGACATTACCTGGCACATGATACTGTACTGTACGTGTCACTGAAATGTGCCTCAACGACATCCCGCTCCCACTACGGCCAAGAGCACGGTTATGGGCAATCTTTGCTCAGCCTGATGTTTGCAGCTGACAAAATGGCGAAGGGAGCCATACGGGCAACCACAACACAGAGGTCATAGCTCCGCAGAGAAGCAACAAAATGGTCGTTCTATATTGTTGTGGCCGACGGCGTTGTGTGGTGGTGATGAAAACACTTTCTATAGCGAATTCATTTCGGCACAACCAATGGTGTGCTTTATTTCCTCATGGGGTTCTTATTGAGGTGCCTGTGGCAAAGCTAACAACACTCTAACATCACCTCAGGGCTTCCATTGAGAGTCCAGTCATTGTTTCACAGTCCGTATTGGCTCAAGTGTGAAATACAGTACATAGCAGGAAGGAAGAGGGGCTGGGTGGGGGGTTGGGTAGGGAGCGTGAGCCCCGACCATAAAGCCTGGCAACCGCCCTGCTGCATTGTTCACCAGCGTCATTCCAACAGTCTCATTGGATTCATCCAGCTGCTTTGCGCATCCTGTCCTTTTGTTGGCACTAAAGGTCTTTGCTGGCAGCCAGACACAACTTGTATCCTGACCGTACTGGCTGTTCCGCTTTTGTTTAACCTTAAAGCTTGTTGCCGAGCATGAAGACGGAATGACTATAGAATTAGAACGTAAGCCATGTTCTAAAACGAACGACTAGGCTATGAGGTGTGAAGAAGCAGTCATTGCAGAGCAACAATCAGGAGAAACATCACCCCCCAATAATATGCTGCAGGGTACTGTAGAATGAGCATCATATGCACACTAACACATTTCCTACCCTTTACCCATAGCCTATGTCAACCAAATGTCTTCTTGTAGCACCACCGTGTGGCCCAGCACTGTGGTCCTCTCAGGAAGAACAGCTCTCCTGCATTACAATAAAACATTTACTGGTGCAACAAATGGCTTTTATCTAAATTCTACTCCACTATACAAACACATACAATTACGTTGTTTATTTTGTGAAGAGAGTCGTTTTTTCACAGAGGTTTATGAGAATCAAATGATATTTTCCGTAAATATGGTCGTACAGGTCCCACAGCAATATGTTGTCAACAGGAACCTATTTGTATTCAATGTTCAATGTGTATTTTATTTTTTAAATAGTCAGATAAAGTATTTCATAGGCTGACCACATTGAAACATTTTAGTGACATTCTAGTGATGTCCTCCATATGTACAGTATGCAGTCTACAGCTGTGTGTGTGTGAGGGCCCGAACATGAGAATGAATCTTCACCCTCTGGTGGTGGGGTCCAGGGATTGAACCCTCTGGTGGTGGGGTCCAGGGATTGAACCCTCTGGTGGTGGGGTCCAGGGATTGGATCCTCTGGTGGTGGGGTCCAGGGATTGAACCCTCTGGTGGTGTGGTCCAGAATGTTCTGTAGAGTGGTTTAGTTGCTCTTGCCCAACCCAACCAACAGGGGCTACATTGTGATGTGAGAGTGAAAGTGGAGGAACTGTCCCCACTATTGGTTACAGTTCTATCACCAGTTTCACCTCTGCAATATGACTCCACAAATATAAATCACATTCCTTTAGTGTTTCTGCCATGTTGTTTTTTCAGTAGCACTTTGTCATGGTGTTATTATGATGAGATCGTATATGAACACACCAATAAATGAATTTATGAGGTATTATCCAGCAGGCAACAATTCATTTTGGAGAAAGTGGACACGTGCTGACAGGCTGTGGTCGAGGAGTTTGATAAACGTTGCAGGGCAGAGGAGAAGGCATGTCTTACTGCGTCAGGATAGCTGGTCGAAACAACCCAAAACGCCTCCGGTGAATGGAGGCTACCTTGGACACAGCTGTTTGTTTGTTCATCAAGATCACCAGGGTAAGAAGACTAGGTTAACCCACAGTCTTAAATCATTCATGTCGGAAAACACGGTTGCCTTTTAGTACCTTTTAAAATAGCTTAGGCTACACAGTAAGCACAAAAAGACTGGTATGTGTTTCATTGTAAATATACTTTTACAGTAAGCACAAAAAGACTGGTATGTGTTTCATTGTAAATATACTTTTACAGTAAGCACCATAAGACTGGTATGTGTTTCACTGTAAAGATACTTTTACAGTAAGCACCATAAGACTGGTATGTGTTTCACTGTAAAGATACTTTTACAGTAAGCACCATAAGACTGGTATGTGTTTCACTGTAAAGATACTTTTACAGTAAGCACCATAAAACTGGTATGTGTTTCACTGTAAAGATACTTTTACAGTAAGCAACATAAGACTGGTATGTGTTTCACTGTAAAGATACTTTTACAGTAAGCACCATAAAACTGGTATGTGTTTCACTGTAAAGATACTTTTACAGTAAGCACCATAAGACTGGTATGTGTTTCACTGTAAATATACTTTTACAGTAAGCACCATAAGACTGGTATGTGTTTCACTGTAAATATACTTTTACAGTAAGCACCATAAGACTGGTATGTGTTTCACTGTAAAGATACTTGTACAGTAAGCACCATAAGACTGGTATGTGTTTCACTGTAAATATACTTTTACAGTAAGCACCATAAGACTGGTATGTGTTTCACTGTAAAGATACTTTTACAGTAAGCACCATAAGACTGGTATGTGTTTCACTGTAAATATACTTTTACAGTAAGCACCATAAGACTGGTATGTGTTTCACTGTAAAGATACTTTTACAGTAAGCACCATAAGACTGGTATGTGTTTCACTGTAAAGATACTTTTACAGTAAGCACCATAAGACTGGTATGTGTTTCACTGTAAAGATACTTTTACAGTAAGCACCATAAGACTGGTATGTGTTTCACTGTAAAGATACTTTTACAGTAAGCACCATAAGACTGGTATGTGTTTCACTGTAAAGATACTGTAATACAGTATATGTACCACAAAGAACAAAACATTCTCAGATCAGAGAGAACCCTCAGCACTAGGTAAAACATATACTGAAGTACAGGAGGGTTAATCTGAAGTACAATAGGGTTAATCTGAAGTACAATAGGGTTAATCTGAGGTACAATAGGGTTAATCTGAAGTACAGTAGAGTTAATCTGAAGTACAATAGGGTTAATCTGAAGTACAATAGGGTTAATCTGAGGTACAATAGGGTTAATCTGAAGTACAGTAGAGTTAATCTGAAGTACAATAGGGTTACTCTGAAATACAATAGGGTTAATTTGAAGTACAGTAGGGTTAATCTGAAGTACAATAGGGTTAATCTGAAGTATAATAGGGTTAATCTGAAGTACAGGACGGTTAATCTGAAGTACAGTAGGGTTAATCTGAAGTACAATAGGGTTAATCTGAAGTACAGTAGGGTGTAGGCCCTTCATGGGCAAGGTAGGGTACAGTGACTACTTCCCCTTGCTCATTCAGATCTCAGAAGGTGTGTTGTTTCACACACATTGGTTTGTTCCTTTAGCTTTGATACTAGATTACGAACCTCAGTCCCCTGAACAGTATTTTCTAAATCAATTTCTCTCCAGTTGGTTGCGATGCCACTGAAGTCATCAGGGTCCCTCCAAACAGCTGAAAAATGGAGCGCTCTGTATCGGAGGGGTATATGAACGCAGATAGGTTGACTCAGGTGAAGATAGCCGGACAGCAGCAGAGTTTTCTCCCTCACTGTAGTTTAATTTATGTACATGTTTCTGTCCAAGAGAAGCCATGGAACAGATAATGTCATCGTTTACAGTAATTTAGATAATTAAGCGGTGAAGTACCCACAGACTCTACATACTTTTCTGTTTAATATCTTGTTTGTCTAAATGATTAGTCAATGACTACTAAATGACAGTTTTAGATTACAGTATAAACAGTAACTATGGTCGTGCTGAGATGTTGCTGTCCTTTAAGAGGATGTGTTTTTATGTGCTGCATGTGAGTCTAGTGCCAAAGCAAATTTTGTTCTGTGTGTTCTAAACAGTCTGTGTTCTGTGTGTTCTAAACAGTCTGTGTTCTGTGTGTTCTAAACAGTCTGTGTTCTGTGTGTTCTAAACAGTCTGTGTTCTGTGTGTTCTAAACAGTCTGTGTTCTGTGTGTTCTAAACAGTCTGTGTTCTGTGTGTTCTAAACAGTCTGTGTTCTGTGTGTTCTAAACAGTCTGTGTTCTGTGTGTTCTAAACAGTCTGTGTTCTGTGTGTTCTAAACAGTCTGTGTTCTGTGTGTTCTAAACAGTCTGTGTTCTGTGTGTTTAGAGCTGCAGAAGAGGAAGGTAATGAATTAGAATCTGAGGCACCTTGACGATTAGTCAGGGCTGCTGCTCAGCCCTGCAGGAAATGAATTGGCCTTTATTTAACATTACAAATTACAGTTGAGACACAGCGGAGAGAGCGACAAGTTGGAGAGATGTGACAAATGGATTTAAAGTAGCAAATGATTCCCTCCAAGATGCCTGTTGTGAAAATGCCAAAGATTAAATGACAGAGGATATTAGGTAATGTATGATACTCAATGTGATGATAAGCATAATGTGGTTAGTTGGTAATGAATATGTCTATTCCTGTCCCAATTACAATTGAAACATGAAATTACACAAGTTTAATTGTAGTATTACAAATTATCATGATGATTGCAGCGTTTCGAAAGGGCGGAGGGTATGAAGCAGACATTGTTGTGGGAGTGTTTTGCTTGAGGATGCTACAGTGTGTATTTTGAAGTTATTATGGAATGAAAAGCTTGGGGTTTGACTGCCCTTCCTCCTCTGATCCATGGTCAGTGGTCCACCTAGCTCTGGTCCATGGTCAGTGGTCCACCTAGCTCTGGTCCATGGTCAGTGGTCCACCTAGCTCTGGTCCATGGTCAGTGGTCCACCTAGCTCTGGTCCATGGTCAGTGGTCCACCTAGCTCTGGTCCATGGTCAGTGGTCCACCTAGCTCTGGTCCATGGTCAGTGGTCCACCTAGCTCTGGTCCATGGTCAGTGGTCCACCTAGCTCTGGTCCATGGTCCACCTAGGTCCTATCCTCATGATGCTAAATAGTAATGTATCATTCCATTTAATTTCTTCTGGCATGGTCCATGAGCTTCATTTCCTATGATATAGCCTATGTCAATGGGATTGGGGCATTCCTCAATCGACAGGTATCAGATATAGCTTATACAGTGGGGAGAACAAGTATTTGATACACTGCCGATTTTGCAGGTTTTCCTACTTACAAAGCATGTAGAGGTCTGTAATTTTTATCATAGGTACACTTCAACTGTGAGAGACGGAATCTAAAACAAAAATCCAGAGAATCACATTGTATGATTTTTAAGTAATTAATTTGCATTTTATTGCATGACATAAGTATTTGATACATCAGAAAAGCAGAACTTAATATTTGGTACAGAAACCTTTGTTTGCAATTACAGAGATCATACATGTCCTGTAGGTCTTGACCAGGTTTGCACACACTGCAGCAGGGATTTTGGCCCACTCATCCATACAGACCTTCTCTAGATCCTTCAGGTTTCGGGGCTGTCGCTGGGCAATACAGACTTTCAGCTCCCTCCAAAGATTTTCTATTGGGTTCAGGTCTGGAGACTGGCTAGGCCACTCCAGGACCTTGAGATGCTTCTTACGGAGCCACTCCTTAGTTGCCCTGGCTGTGTGTTTCGGGTCGTTGTCATGCTGGAAGACCCAGCCACGACCCATCTTCAATGCTCTTACTGAGGGAAGGAGGTTGTTGGCCAAGATCTCGCGATACATGGCCCCATCCATCCTCCCCTCAATACGGTGCAGTCGTCCTGTCCCCTTTGCAGAAAAGCATCCCCAAAGAATGATGTTTCCACCTCCATGCTTCACGGTTGGGATGGTGTTCTTGGGGTTGTACTCATCCTTCTTCTTCCTCCAAACACAGCGAGTGGAGTTTAGACCAAAAAGCTATATTTTTGTCTCATCAGACCACATGACCTTCTCCCATTCCTCCTCTGGATCATACAGATGGTCATTGGCAAACTTCAGACGGGCCTGGACATGCGCTGGCTTGAGCAGGGGGACCTTGCGTGCACTGCAGGATTTTAAGGTCCTGCTGTGTAGTTCTGGGCTGATCCCTCACCTTCCTCATGATCATTGATGCCCCACGAGGTGAGAACTTGCACGGAGCCCCAGACCGAGGGTGATTGACCGTCATCTTGAACTTCTTCCATTTTCTAATAATTGCGCCAACAGTTGTTGCCTTCTCACCAAGCTGCTTGCCTATTGTCCTGTAGCCCATCCCAGCCTTGTGCAGGTCTACAATTTTATCCCTGATGTCCTTACACAGCTCTCTGGTCTTGGCCATTGTGGAGAGGTTGGATTCTGTTTGATTGAGTATGTGGACAGGTGTCTTTTATACAGGTAACGAGTTCAAACAGGTGCAGTTAATACAGGTAATGAGTGGAGAACTGGAGGGCTGCTTAAAGAAAAACTAACATGTCTGTGAGAGCCGGAATTCTTACTGGTTGGTAGGTGATCAAATACTTATGTCATGCAATAAAATGCAAATTAATTACTTAAAAATCATACAATGTGATTTTCTGGATTTTTGTTTTAGATTCCGTCTCTCACAGTTGAAGTGTACCTATGATAAAAATTACAGACCTCTACATGCTTTGTAAGTAGGAAAACCTGCAAAATCGGCAGTGTATCAAATACTTGTTCTCCCCACTGTAGATGTATATGACCTCATAGAGATACATTTATCTAAATTACTCTACATAGCTATACATCTATATCTGTCATAGTGGTTACAAACCCAACTAGCTCCCACAGTCTCACGTCAGAATTAGACGTTCATCCATGTTTCTCAAACGTCAAATTTCGAAGTTGTTGCAAACGTCATCTCCCGACGTCCTCAGACATGGATGGACGTCGAATACTGACTTATATCACAGGTGACCTGGCTGTACAAACCATGCTTCACACCATCATCTCCTCCCTCCCTGAGATTGGGACTTTTTCCTGTTGCATTATGAAGTGTTGGAGTTCAGTAATGAGACTGTTTACAGGGTGTGCTTGTTTCACATGAATCAGGCCCAGTATGTGGTTATGTAAATATGAGCACGCAGTCAGGAAATGGGAGACAAATTCCTGTGGAATAAATGAAGAGGAAATGTGCTAGTGGCAGGCCTGGCCTACCGCAGGATCCTCTGAAAGGAGAGGGCCCTGAAAAGCCATGGCCCTTTCCTCTGGTGTGGACCTGTGGTATAGACCTGTGGTAGACCTGTGGTGTGAACCTGTGGTGTAGACCTTTGGTGGACCTGTGGTGTGGACCTGTGGTGTAGACCTGTGGTGGGCCTGTGGTGGACCTGTGGTGTAGACCTGTGGTGTGGACCTGTGGTGGACCTGTGGTGTGGACCTGTGGTGTAGACCTGTGGTGTAGAGCTGTGGTGGACCTGTGGTGTGGACCTGTGGTGTAGACCTGTGGTGGGCCTGTGGTGGACCTGTGGTGTAGACCTGTGGTGTGGACCTGTGGTGTGGACCTGTTGTGTAGACCTGTGGTGTAGACCTGTGGTGGACCTGTTATGTAGACCTGTGGTGTAGACCTGTGGTGGACCTGTGGTGGACCTGTTGTGTAGACCTGTGGTGTAGACCTGTGGTGGACCTGTGATGTAAACCTGTGGTGTAGACCTGTGGTGGACCTGTTGTGTAGACCTGTGGTGTAGACCTGTGGTGGACCTGTTGTGTAGACCTGTGGTGTAGACCTGTGGTGGACCTGTGGTGTAAACCTGTGGTGTAGACCTGTGGTGGACCTGTTGTGTAGACCTGTGGTGTAGACCTGTGGTGTAGACCTGTGGTGGACCTGTGGTGGACCTGTTGTGTAGACCTGTGGTGTAGACCTGTGGTGAACCTGTGGTGTAGACCTGTGGTGGACCTGTGGTGTAGACCTGTGGTGTATACCTGTAGTGTGGACCTTTGGTGTGGACCTGTGGTGAACCTGTTGTGTAGACCTGTGGTGTGGACCTGTGGTGTAGACCTGTGGTGTAGACCTGTGGTGTAGACCTGTGGTGGACCTGTGGTGTAGACTTGTGGTGTAGACCTGTGGTGTGGACCTGTGGTGTGGACCTGTGGTGAACCTGTTGTGTAGACTTGTGGTGTGGACCAGTGGTGTAGACCTGTGGTGAACCTGTGGTGTAGACCTGTTGTGTGGACCTGTGGTGAACCTGTTGTGTTGACCTGTGGTGTAGACCTGTGGTGTAGACCTGTGGTGTAGACCTGTGGTGTAGATCTGTGGTGTAGATCTGTGGTGTAGACCTGTGGTGTGGACCTGTGGTGTAGACCTGTGGTGTAGACCTGTGGTGTGGACCTGTGGTGTGGACCTGTGGTGAACCTGTGGTGTGGACCTGTGGTGTAGACCTGTGGTGTGGACCTGTGGTGTGGACCTGTGGTGTAGACCTGTGGTGTGGACCTGTGGTGTAGACCTGTGGTGTAGACCTGTGGTGTGGACCTGTGGTGTGGACCTGTGGTGAACCAGTGGTGTAGAACTGTGGTGTGGACCTGTGGTGTGGACC